>NC_137424.1:83838028-84130528 GCF_964374335.1 Astatotilapia calliptera | reverse complement strand
ACTACACCGTAATGCACCATTACATACAAAGCGTTTTGAGTCTGATTTTCCTCTCCTTCTCAGTCACCAAGACTTCACCTGCTCCTGAAGAAGTGACCTATGCTGATATCAACATCAGACAGAAGAAGAAGAGGCGAGGTAAGCTGAGTGTAGGCGCTCAGCTGCCATTTTGGGAAGGTTAGAATGAATTAAAGTTACTGTGAAGTTTATCACAGGAAACATGTTTCTGCTTGATCTCTGTTTATCTTCCAGAAAACCATCCTCTTGGTCCAGATGCAGTCTACTCTGCTGTGAGGACACACACTGCAGGTACACAATGCACACACACAAAATTATGAAACATATGAAATTCAGTTCAGTTTATGGGGTTAGATAAAAAGCTGTAAAACTAATTAAGCTTACATCTGTGGGATGATTATTGGTAATTTTTTCTCTAATGATAAAAATTTTATTTGTGAAGAAGTTCATGAAGTCATTACTAGTTAACGTTAAAGGGATGGTTGGCTCAAAAGAGCTCTGACTGTTTGTCAGCCTGGCTACAGTGCTGAAGAGAAACCTGGGGTTGTTCTTATTTTCTTCAATCAGTGATGAATAGTAAGATGTTCTGGCTTTGCGGAGGGCTTTCTTATAAAGCAGCAAACTATTTCTCCAGGCTAAATGATGATCCTCTAGATTTGTGACACGCCATTTCCTCTCCAGATTACGAGTCATCTGCTTTAGGGTACGTGTTTGAGAATTATACCACGGAGTCAGGTACTTCTGATTTGAGGCCTTAGTTTTCACAGGAGCTACAGTATCCAGAAGAAAAGAAAGAAAACATATGTACTCTATCTTTTAACTTTATTATTATTGTTGTTCTTATTTTACATTTTTCATTGTTAGGCATTAGGTTTATTTGTAGTAGTCCTTACCAACTTCTTTCAGTTCAATCCAATTCAATTCAATTTATTTATATAGCGCCAAATCACAACAAAAGTCGCCTCAAGGCGCTTTATATTGCACAGTATATCCTATAATAATAGATAAAGAGAAAAACCCAACAATCACATGAACCCCTATGAGCAGCACTTTGGTGACAGTGGGAAGGAAAAACTCCCTTTTAACAGGAAGAAACCTCCGGCAGAACAGAAGTGAAGATTTAAGGTGATAGGCAATATCTATATTGTAGTGATTGCAGTATACTGTGTATATTTATACTGGCAGTATGGAAAATGAATGTATATGTTTGAAATAAAAATGAACTGAACTGAACTGAACCACAGGTCTCTCCAGCACGGCTGGAGGGGAACTGAGCCTAGCAGACGGACAACACACACAGTTTATGGTTCTCTGTATTCCTACATAGCAGCACAGTGATTGACACTAAAGAGTCCAGAGATACAGTACTGTCTACTTCATACTTTCACGGAAGAAAACAATGCATACACAGGCTTGACACACATGCACGGGTGACATAACCAGTGGGTTTCAAAACTTTCCTGTGCCAATGTTTTTGACCTCTCAGGGGACGTGCAGCAATAATCTGTATGTGTCAGTGACACTGATATAGGACCCAAAGCTTGGAGTCTCTGAATGAAAACAGTGCATTTATTTACAGTGAAAATGACAACAATGTGCAGAATTTTTCAGCAAGTGCTCCAGGTGACAGTGTGAGTAATCCCTTGTGAGGTCTAGTGTTGCTTTAACAGTTATTCAGCACTTTGTTGATCACTGTGTGGTACAGGATGAACCATGGAGAAAGTAAACATCTGTTACGCAATTTCAAGTTGATTCCTGTAACAACACACAGTGGTTAAAATGGAAAACAGGCGTGTTTTTCCCACACATTAAACCATATGACAATCAGATAACATTGAAAAACCAGTTCAGTGTCGCCTGTTTGACATTAAAGCACCATGATAGCAATGGAAACTTAGGGCACAGCTTCACAGATCATTAAAACTTTATTTGCGACTTGTTGAAGCACTTTAAACTAAAAGACATTGTTTCAGGTATCTGGATGACACCTGGGTTGACATCAAATCTCAGCACACTTTACTGATCACATCAAATTCAACAGGGAGGATATGAAAAGTGGCAGGTTAGCCTTCTTAGACTGTGGGATTTCCATCAGTAATGGGTGACATTTAAAAGTTGATGTGTACCATAAACCTATGAATATGGGTCCGTGTTGAAGGTTTGACTCTCATCATCCACCTGAGCACAAACTGGGTGTCATCAGGACGCTACAACATAGAACGAACACCATCCCCACAGACACAGTGGCCGGGGAAGCAGAAGAATATCACATCCCTTCCCTCACAAGCCACAAAGACAAAGAGCTCTGTCTGGTCTTGTTTTGTCGTGCAGCTTGGGCTTGTGTTCCAGCGGGGTTTGTGCCTAGATAAACCCAATATCTCCCCTATAAAGAATGTGCCGGGAGCTGAGGTGCGGTGTGTGGGTGGCAGCTGGAATGCTGCAGCCGAGTGTTGGAAGAAACACCAAACAATAAAACATGTAGTAACATGCAAGCTGTGTGTGCGGGTCCTCATTCATGTCACAATTCAGAAGCTTTAAAAAAGCAACTTTTTTCACTTCATCACTAGCACCATCCAAGTTTAATGTGACTATTTTCAATTCACACATAAAAAAATGAGAGACAGAGAACAAAGGACAGGGACATACAGAGTATTCTTAAGGAACTTTTAAACCCATATGCTCCTGCTAGGGCTTTAACCTTGGTAGTACCTAAAAAAAGTACCCCTTATGAAGACCTAGGGACATAAATCGACCCCGACATAAAGTGCTATTAAAAGATTATACATCAATATTTTTCCACTTTAAATTAGCCAATATTGTAGACCTACTTCTCCTTGAAATATACATATGAAGTTTTAATTATATTTTCGTTGTTTTAACCCTTTAAATCCCAGTTGTAGTACATGAGCGCCCCGTTTTTACAAAAACCTAAATATTTAGAAATAAAAACATTTGAAGTAATATTCGTTTGTCATTATAATTAGGCCTTTAGATGGACTAAAGATCAGCACCAAAATTAATTTCGATCAACTTACAATTTTCTTTTCCGAAGCGAATTATGTCCTCCAGGCGGTCCGTCGTCAATGTCTAAGCCGGGATCGGTGCCTCCTCCCGGCTAACGTGCATACGATTGCTCCGGTCATGTTTCGTCAGACGCCTTTCACCAGCACACACGTCGATACCACGTGACAACAAATACGTCATTTCCGGTTGAGTCAAAAAAAAATTTCCCGCTTGAGTGACCCTGGGACTGAGACATCGCTCCAGACAATCAGCGGGGGATACCTGATTTCCAAGCCGCGATCGAAGCCTGATTTCCGGGTAGTGTTTTACGGCGGCTCGCTGATTTCGAGCAAGCGTCAAATGTGAAGCAAGGGAGCCACCTGGTGGCCAAAAAAAAAATTACAACTCTAAGGCATCTCTTCACCCCCGTGTAGGAGAAACGGCCAAGGCCGCTATGCTTACGCTAAATTGTTGTAGTGAAAAATAGCGTTTATAATGGGTTTTAATGGGGCGATTTACGTCCTTTGGTCGCCTAGTGGATGTCGGTTTTTAGCTTAGCCACCTTAAGCTAATCGAATAAACGGAGACGGCAATTCTAAAGAAAAAAAAAAAAGGGGTTGGGAAGTTTGGCTATATTCTATTCAACACAGTGAAAATGGCCTAATATTTAAAAAAGCCGGGGACAAGAAATGTCCGTAGGTACTACCAAGGGTTACGGTCATCCTCACAGTTACTGTTGGTTCAGCCCAGATGTCGACTGAAATCTAGAGGTGATCGATCGTTTGCTCTAGTTTCACCGGAGCTGTGGAATAATCTCCCGATTGGCATCCGGGCGTCTGATTCTATTCATTCTTTTAAATCACGGCTAAAAACATATCTTTTTAAACTTGCCTTTTCTACCAGTTAAATGCTGGCTTGCTTGCAGTGACCTATTGACCTATTGTATTAAATTCTTTGCTATCTTTCTATTATTGGTGTCTTTTATCATGGTGGTACAGTCTTAACTTGCTATAACCTATGTGCTGCAGTTTACTCTTATTGGTGGCTTTTATCTGTGAACATAATCCGTTACTTTTATGAATTTGATGTTAATGTGTGAACTGTTTTATTTTTTATTGTTTTATGTAAAGCACTTTGGTATGCCCAAGGCTTTTAAATGTGCTCTATAAATAAAGATTGTTGTTGTTGTTGTAAACATCACCATCCTCATCAGCTGGAAGTGCTTGAGCTCTTACTTTCAAAATCTATTTCTTTAACCCTCTGGGGTCCAGGGTATAATTGGCCGTTTTTGACTACTTTTGATTTTTACCTCTATATTTCACCTTTAAAATGTGTTTTTCTTGCCTTGTTTGTATCATTATTTTCAGCACAACCTCAAATTTCTGAAATTTGAGTTATTTTTTCATTTTGGCATACTATATTAGCACAGTTGATCTAAATTCAGACAAAAAAATTCAAAATCCGAGTAGAAGAAAGTTATATTTTTTACTGAACAAACCACAAACATGTTTAACGAATCATTTTCATAACTTGAAAAGCAAATAGAAATTGTACATTTCTAAAAATTATGCACAAGTTTTGCAAACAACAAAGTTATATGGTACTATTTACTAGGGGTGCAATGATATTCGTATCGATATTGAACCGTTCGATACAGTGCTTTCGGTTCGGTACGCATATGTATCGAACAATACAAAATTTGTAATTTATTTTATCAACTTTCCTTCTGACGATGCTGTCTGTGTTGAGCGCTCAGTGAATCTGCGTTCGACTACTCCGCCTAGGCTGCACTGTTGAGCGCAGATCCACTGAGCGCTCAACACAGACAGCATCGTCAGAAGGAAGAGCGCAGGGCAAGCTAGCGAGACAGAAGTTAAGCTCTCCTTGCAACATGGACCTCCCCCACCCTCATTCAGATCTGGCGTTTGGAATTATTTTGGTTTTCATGTGACGTATGACCCTGAAGGTAAGCGCGTCATGGACTAAAGTAAAACAGTATGTTGGATGTGCCATGCAATGCTCAATTACATGGGTGGGAACTAGTGTGTTAGCGCAGTTAGCTCGTTAATGTGTTGGCCGTCCAGCCCCACGCACGGGGCGATTGGCGGTAGCTCGTTAACGGAGATTTGCGGTGTTGTGGCGTTAAGGTCATTTCAACGAGATTAACCTGAAAGCACTAGTGGGAACACAACGAATATGACTGCACATTTACGCTGACATCATCCTAGTGCAAAGACAAGTGGAAGCAGACAAGAACAAGCAAGCATGCTACTAACTTTAGCCGAGTCATTTAGACAGCTGTTAGCACAGGATTCTCCTTATATGTTTAATATGCTGCTGAGAATATAGCCCAGAAGAAGCGGATAGTATAGCTTTTATTTGTGAAAGAGACATTTCTCTGTAATAAACTCTCTTTTCCTAGCCCGACGTCCCGGGGCTAGCGATTTTTTTCAGTCAGGCTACCAAAATCTATCTCTGCCCTGCCCGTCGGGCTATTGTAGCAAGGAAAAATATATGTCAATGCTTTTGCATTCTTTCAGAAATGTAGCTGGGTAATTATGTCATTGGCATCGGTGAGCCACTGTCAATATGTGACATATTTAAATTCAAAGGGGGGTGAGAGTTGTGGTGGTGGTCGTTGAGTCAGCAGGTCAGTCTTTTTGGATTTGAGGGAATCTAAAAGCTCTTGGTTTCCTGTAGATACTGCTAAACCCTGCAGTTCGTCCACCTGAGTACTTAGGTCTCTTATAGATCTGGTTATGTCTCTACTGACATTACGAGTGAACTGACAGGTCCACAGCTACAGTCAGCTGTCTGAGCCTGGGAAAGGATTCGGGGTGAGGTTCTATATGGTTTCTATCCAATAATGGGTTTTCAGTACTAAATCCCCACATAAAAACAAATACTCATCATCACTGCAATCCTTAACAGTGTCACATAGGACATTCAAAAAAACAACAACATTCTGTTCACCCTTGTAGTTGGCGCATGTACACTGAGAAAACAAAATTCCCTTTTTCATATTTGGCTTCAACCTTCAATAAACAGCCCTCAATCATTTCCTCTGCTTCAGAAGAAAGAGGCAAAAAAAATCTTAGAAAACCCAGTCCCCATACCACTACAGCTGGACTTCTGACTAAAAAAAGACCTCGCCCCCCAACAGCCCTTCCTCCAGTCACTCTCATTGTCAGCAGTGCTGTGAGTTTGTTGAACTAACATATTATCTAACTTTTTTACATCCATGTGGAAGGGTGTGGTTTGTGGTTCAGCTGCAGGGGAGGGGTGCAGAGGTGGGTTCGGGGGAGGCTGACACACACCTGAGCTCCAACAGCTGGTCATGTCTCCACTATAAAGGATGTGCCGGGAGCTGAGGTGCGGTGTGTGGGTGGCAGCTGGAATGCTGCAGCCGAGTGTTGGAAGAAACACCAACCAATAAAACGTGTAGTAACGTGTAAGCTGTGTGTGCGGGTCCTCATTCATGTCACAGGCCAGAAGCTTTAAAAAAGCAACTCTTTTCACTTCATCTCTAGCACCATTCAAATTCAATGTGACTATTTTCAATTCACACATAAAAAATGAGAGACAGAGAACAAAGGACAGGGACATACAGAGTATTTCTTAAACATCACCATCCTCATCAGCTTGAAGTGCTTGAGCTCTTACTTTCAAAATCAGTTTCTTTAAAGTATGCCCTGGTGTTCCCCGGTATTCCCCTGGTGTTCCCCAGTATTCCCCTGGTATGCCCTGGTATCCCTTAGCGTGGTTCCCCCTAGCTGGCCCTTTGCTTCCCCTTGGCTGGTCTCCCTTCCTCGGCTTATCGCCGCCAAAAAAAAAGGCTTATGCGCCGGTCGGACCACGCTGTGCGGCTGCCGGCAAGCGAGTAGCTCGGTGCAGCTCGGCTGCTATGTATGTAAACACAGAGGGGATACAGCTTCAGCGTTCAAGCATACGCTGTCGCCTGGGCACTGTGGAGCTCGGCTGCTATGTGTGTTAACACAGAGGGGACACCGATTCAGCGTTCCAAGCGTTCGCTCTTGGCCTGCTTAACACTGTGGGGAATAAACCGTGGGGAATTATGCTACGGTTCGTGCCAGCTAATCGTTAGCCGGTCTACGAGTAGCATTCCAGCCGGTTAGCCTGTCTGGTGTGTCGCCCGCAGCTCGCGGGTTAATGCAGTGTGGTTGTGCCTGGGCAAAAAATGAAAAATGCATGCACTGCTTTGTTGCCAGCATGAACTATTCAGACCGTCCTTGGTTTCTGAAAGCATTAAATGGCCTGCCCCTCCCCTTTCTCCTGCCTCCAAAAATGAGAGAGCAGGCTACTATGGGGAACATGGCTGCCACTGCTGTGACACCAGTTAGGCAGGCCATGGGCTGGGTCCTCTCCCACACCTGTTGCTGATTTACTGCTGGCCCCTCCCACAGCATACCTCCCATGGCTCCACTCCTGTGAGGCCTTGGCTGGTGGAGGTTGACTGCCAGGTGGCGGATGTTGAAGAAGCTTCCTTCTTCTTTCCGGTGTTGCCCACCTGTCCCTGGGCTGCCCCCTGGTGGTCCCCGGGCACAGTGTCGGGCGAGATGGGTCCCTTCAGCTCTTGATTGGAGCATTCCGGGTGTGGGAATTAGCCCTTCCTGAGGTCCCATCTAGTAGAGTGGACCTCAAGGTTGTTGCTACTACGCAGCCTCAGCGCCTACTGCCTATGGTGTCGCTGCTGCCTGGTTGGCCTAGTTGCAGGTAGTGAGTGCCCTGCCTCCCAGCATTTATGGTCCCCTGCCCGCAGTTGTGTTCCGTGCCTGGTGGAGTAGTTGCCTTTGGCCCCTCCCCCGTTAGCCCCCAGTCCCTAGTTGCCCCTTCGGGCCTTTCGTGGGCAGGGGGCGGCATGCCCTAACAGGGGCGTGAGGGTTACTTATGCCCTGCTGGTGGCCAATTTGTCGCTCCCTCTATGGGATGGAGCTTGACACGACAGCTTCAGGTGGGCTGGGCATGGAGAGCCCGCCCCAATCCTGTGCCTCTCAGGCTAATGAGGTTGATGGCTGCAGCGTTCCATCCCATGGCACCTCCTCTGCGAGGCTTGGGCTGGTGGCGGTTGACTATCGTGGGGTGGATGTTGAAGAAGCTTCCATCCCCTCTGGCTGCCACTGGAGTGGGGCCCAGATGGCTGAACCCATGTCTGGGTCGCCTGATTCCGGGACCCTCCCACAGCGTTCCCTCCCATGGCCCTGCAACCTTGAGGCCTGGGCTGGTGGAGGATTGATTTTCAGGAGGTTGATGTTTATGACGCTTGGTTCCGGTCAGACGACCAGGGTTGCCTGATGGAACTGCCTGTCTACCAACTTGCCGCCACCTCGCTATGAAGAAGCTGAGGGGCCTATGCAGGTGTGCGGAGAAGGTCGCGTTCAGTTGAGGCGGGGAGGACTCAGAGCCTAGGCTCAACTGTCCTCCAGCCTCCCTCCTCCCTCCTGACATCCTTTGAGTTGGGCATAGTGGCCAGCTCTGCTGCAGGCTGTGTTCCCCTGGCCTATTGCCTGCACTTCGCCGGTTTACACGCCAGCCGGGCCTCGCTGTGTCTGATTCTTCAGCTGGCAAGTGAGTGTTCTCCAGCCTGCAGCGCTGTGCACGAGTGTCTCATTCTCGAAGTTCACTCTTGCTGCTCCCCTGTCTGCGGACAGCGCTAGCGACCGCTCAGCTGTGGGGCTTGGCTTTCAGCTGGCTAGACCGTCAGCCCCCCCGTCTGCGGATGGCTGAGCGGCTCCGTGGTTGGATGGACCCTTCAGGTCGCATAGCTCCCTTAGCCCTGCGTCTTTGCAGCTGTACTGCTGCTGCGGGCTGTGTTCCCCTGGCGTATAGCCCGCACTTCGCCAGTTTCGTATGCCAGTCGGACTTCGCTGTGTCTGATACGTCAGCTGGCAAGTGAGTGTTCTCCAGCACGCAGCGCTGGCTCTCTGTCTAGTGTGTTGCCCCTGTGTCGCGGGTCATATGGCCAGCAGGTGCCGGCTCAGTGAGCTGACACCTCTCAACTGTCCGACAGTGTCTCCTCAGGCCCACTCTTGCTGGCCCCTTGTCTACGGAGGGCGCAGAGTGGGTGCTGTGCCCTGGTGATGAGCGTTGGGTTGCTCCTCATTTGGGCCATCAGTGGCCTGAGCCAGTGCTCCAGCCTAGTGCCTGTTCTGTCTGGCATGTTGCCCGCAGTACACGGTTCACACGGCCAGCAGGGCTCCTGTCATTGATCGAGTGGGGCGGCTTCTCGGCTCTGACTGCAAGTTAAGCCGCTGCTGCTGCTGCTGCTGCAGCTGCAACTGCAGGCTGTGTTCCTCTGGCGTATTGCCCACGCTTTGCCAGTTTATGCGCCAGCTGGACCTCGCTGTGTCTGATACGCCAGCCAGCGAGTGTGTTGTGTTACAGCCTGCAGCACCTGCTGTTCTCGAGTGTCTAGTCCTCGAGTTCACTCTTGCGGCTCCCCTGTCTACAGACGACACTCAGCAGCCGCTTGGCCATGGGGCAACCTGCTGGTCGCGCCCCAGGGCTTGGCCCTCCTCTCCAGCGGCTGCACTGCAGCTGCCGGCTGTGTTCCCTGGCGTGTTGCCCGCATTCGCCGGCTTGACTGCCAGTCGGTCCTCGCTATGTCTGATGCCTCAGCCAGCGAGTGAGTATTCCAGAGCCTTCGGCGCTGGCTCCCTGTCTTGCATTGCCCGCTTCTTGCTGGCACCCAGTATGGTCCCCTCTCAGCGGCTCAAAGGCTACACTTCCTCTCCTCTCTCTGCTCTTGGGATTCCAGGTTTGGGCCCTGGGCACCGAAGGCTCCAGCTTGGGGAGTGTACGCCCGTGCTTCTGGCATTGCGCATGCCGCGACTTGTGCTTGTCAGACCTCATTTTGTCTGACATTTCGGCCAGTGAGTGAGAGGTCCCCAGCTTGCAATGCTGGCTCCCTGTTGGTGCTTTGCCTGTGTGTCACGGACTTACACAGCCAGCACGGGGACGCCCAGTAGCTGGGACTCCACTTACATAGGCTAGGCTCCCAGCCCCCCCCCCCCCCGTCTGTCAACAGCTCGGAGCAGCTTCGGCTTTGAGGATGGACGGGTCACATCCCTAGCTTGACCTGCAGTTGCTGGCTGTGTTCCCCTGGCGTGTTGTCCGCTTCGCCGGCTTACACGCCAGTCGGACCTCGTTGTGGCGAGTGAGAGTTCTCCAGCCTGTAGCGCCGACTCTCTGCTGGCATTGCCCGCATGTCTTAGACCTATGCGACCAGCGGGCTGCTACTTGGCAGCTCGGTGTACCTCCACCCCCTGGTTCAACCTGCGCATTGCGAAGCCCTGACCAAGGTGGTGTCTCTATTGGTGCATTGGCACTGACTCCCGGCACCTTCACTCTCAGTGGTTCGGTTGCACTGTCTCCTTGTGGGGTGTCTTCCAGAGTTACCCCGTACATATGGAATATGTAACGGTGTGGAGAGATAGTCTCGATATGCTAGAGAATGCACGGTTATGGTGTAACCTTGGTTCTCTTAGTGAGAGACTATCTCTCCACCGTCAGGCCGTTTGGAGACGCGTTCAGATCAAACTAACAAACCGGTGTCACGTCTGCACAGCTGTTTTATAAGTGAGCTCTGGGGCGTAGCCGGGCGTTCCAGAGTGTCTTAAAGAAATACCCACACGCCACGACCAAGGTGGTCGTACCCCATACATATGGAATATGTAATGGTGTGGAGAGATAATTCTCACTAAGAGAACCAAGGTTACACCGTAACCGTACGATGTCAGCAGGAGAGTACGGATTCTGGTGTTCCTGGCTCAGATACAGATCACTTTCAGAATCCATACTGTTCTCTTCTGCTTTGTTTCCTCTCGTAGCTTTTAATGTTTTAGTACTGCAGTGGGTGGGTTCAGAGCTCTTCCTCTTCTGAGACAATTTCAATAAAACCTCATCAAACATATTGTCATCCTCACAAAGATCCTCACACAAGAGTTGTTTCATTTTTCTGATTTATGTCAAAAACACCTGCAGACTGGTCATTATTCATATCAGGCGGTCACGGCGGGGTACTCCGTTGTGTGAGTTTAACGGACCCAAGAGCAGACACAGAGGGACACGGAACTAGACTTGATGTCACGGCTCGGGTCAGTGGCCGTGTGAAGAGTGGAAAGGAGGACTCAAATGCAGCACTTACTCAGACGTGAAGGCGATTTTTTAACAATACCAAACATAAAGTGGAGATGGCAAAACAGAACTAAGGATGAACTAAACTGGGAGAAACTACACCAAGGAGTAGCAAACCGGAACATGAAGGGAGAACAGCAGGGAGAGCACGCAGGGGATTTCACAGAGTATAAACACAGACGACGCGACGAGGAACAGAGGCAAACACACACTATAAGTACACAGAGAGACACTGGGAAATCACACACAGGTGGGAGACACAGCTGGACCTGATTAACCTGACGAGACAGGGGAACACTAACACCAGGGACCAATAGAGGGAGCACAAACCCAGAACCCAGTATCTAAAATCCCAAAACAGCCCATGAATATTAATGAGAATAATAACAATAAAGAACACAAACACAAAATCACTGAGTCATGGACGCAGGACCATGACACTTGAATGTTTAAACAGAAAGCGAGCCTTTATTTCGGCTGAACACAAGAAATAAAGTAACATGGGCTGTGGCGAAAATAAACTGAATACTAAACTGGGAACACTACAGCAGAACTATGAACACTATGAACACAGGAGCAAAAGAGGAACTATCACAAGTGAACATGACAAGAAACGTGAACATGCCCAGAGCAAAATCATGAAAATCCTAGACCAGACGAGAAAGGGTGGTATGACTATCCGACACTGACTGAATGAAACACAGAGACTAAGTAGATGATTAGGAGAAGTGGAAATGCATGTGGGAGAACAGCTGACACACATGACCCTAATGACAGGACAGGGGAAGTGAAACTAAATAAAATAAACAAAGAACACCAGAGTCTTTCACAATAAAACAGGAAACATGATGAGACAGACCAAATGACACGGGCTTGACAACATGAGACATGGAACACATGAAGGGCAACGGAGACTACAATCCAGGAATAGAGAAAATGACATGTTCTGGTTTAGGGCCCAGTTGGCTTGGGGATAGAAGCTCCTTTTGAGTCTCTCTGTCCTTGCCCGGATGATGCTGAACCTTCTACCAGATTGCAGAAGTTGGAACAGTTTATTGCCAGGACGGGTCCTTCAGTATCTGAGCTGCTCTAGTCGAGCATCTCCTGGTGTAGGTGTCCTGAAGGGGGGGGGAGCAATCCTGCAGCAGCGTTCTGCTGTATGGATCACTCTCTGAA
Source organism: Astatotilapia calliptera (assembly GCF_964374335.1). Lineage (NCBI taxonomy): Eukaryota > Metazoa > Chordata > Actinopteri > Cichliformes > Cichlidae > Astatotilapia > Astatotilapia calliptera. The sequence goes on along the minus strand of NC_137424.1, from coordinate 84,118,177 downwards.
GAGCTTTTTGGTCCTTCACACAGCTGTTCCCAAACCAGGATGTGATGTTCTGTGTGGGGATGCTCTCCACAGCGCCTGCATAGAATGTCCTGAGGATCACTGGAGAGACCCTGAACTTCCTCAGTTGTCGGAGGTGGTACAGGCGCCGCCTAGTCTTTTTGGACTGTATCTGAATGTGGGCAGACCATGTCAGGTCTGAGGAGATGTGGACACCGAGATATTTGAAGGACTGCACCCTCTCCACTGGAGCTCCATTGATGATAATGGGCATGTAGTCTCTGTGCTGACTCCTTCTGAAGTCCACCACCAGCTCCTTGGTCTTGCTGACGTTCAGCTGGCAATGGTTATCCTGGCACCACGATGCCAGATTCTTCACTTCATTAATGTAAACCGCCTCATCTTTGTTGGAGATGGCGCCCAACACCACTGTGTCATCAGCAAACTTCACAATGGTGTTGGAGCCATGGGTGGCCACACAGTCTGAAGTAAAGAAGGAGTAGAGCAGTGAGTACTGCTCTACAAGCTACAAGGCTCAGCCTCTGCATTTGGAATAATCAGACCATGCCATCATCTTCCTCACGCCTGCTTACAAAGAAAAGCTAAAGCAGCAAGCACCAATCAGGAGGGAGGTCGCACGCTGGACTGACAATGCTTGCAGGACACACTGGATGACACAGACTGGACATGCTTCAGCGCAGCTCTGATGACATCAACACAACATCAGCAAGCGGTTGTGGGATTTATCGGGAAGCTAGTAGATGACACAGCAGAAAGAACTATCAGCTAGTCCAGGGGTGTCAAACTCAAATATACAGTGGGCCAAAATTCAAAACTGGAACAAAGTCGCGGGCTAACATTAATATTTATTGAAAAAAATCTTCCTCCAGATATAACAAGGAACCTTTTCTTACAGACTCAAATAAGTTTTGCTGAAAAACTGAATATGGAATAAGCAATGCTTAATACTGAACGATATATAACTTATATAAACATATATAACTTAATATTGCACACATGCAAAATTGAAATTCCAATTAAATAACATATCACTGGAATGCATTTCTTAAATAAAAATTGTATTTGCAGCCTTCTGATTTAAATTTTAGCAGTAAACTTTTTCCCCAGGCTAATAATAAATGTAAAAATAAAATAACAATAATAAACCACTTAACTAATAAAAATATCATTAAACGTGAAACCATTCAAGCCCATGTCTGGGAGTAGCAAGACAAATTGCACAAAGAAAATGGTAATTATAGCTCAGTTTGCTACACACTGATCTACTCTGATGCGTCCAAGCCAGATACCTGGCATCTCTTCTTGGATGCTAGTTCCTCAATGTCTGGGCTCAGGCTCTGAGCTGAGGAAATCCTCAGGATCGAGTGAAGGTGTTCATCGGTCAGACGTCTCCTGTGAGATGTTTTGGCCATCTTCATTGAGGAGAATAGTTGCTCACATAGGTAAGTGCTGCCGAACATGGAGAGCATCTGAGCAGCGTGGGTGCGGAGCCCAGGCATTGTGTCAGGGATGAAATGTGGAAATTGTGAAGCGCCCACAGCATCATACTTTGATTTCAGCGTGTCACTACACTTTAGTTCAATCAGCTCCATTTGGAGGTTTGTTGGTGCTTTTGCCACGTCAACTGCAAAAGGATTACTGAGCAGTTCAAATCGACATTTCTGGGCGTCAAAGTCGGCAAACCGCCGGGTAAACTCAGTACTGAGTACACAGAGTTTTTCAGCAAACTGTGCACATGGGAACACAGCAGTAGAGATTTGCATGTTCATCGTTTGGCAGCAGGGAAAATGGCCCAGGTTTCCTTGTAGCATCTGATTCTGCCACAGGCACAATTTCGTTTTAAAAGCCCTCACTGCAGCGTACATATCTGTGATGATACGCCCCCGCCCCTGAAGCTGCAGGTTCAGCGCATCGAGATGGCTCGTGATATCACACATAAAGGCCAGCTCACACAGAAACTCTTGCTCCCTGAGCTCAGCTGTGTCTTGCCCTTTGCTTTCCAGAAACTGAAATATTTCCTCGCGTAGCTCGAAACATCTGTTCAGTACTTTCCCTCGGCTTAACCACCTCACCTCCGTGTGATACGGCACGTCTCCGTATTCCGAACCACACTCCTCAAGAAAAGATTTGAATTGGCGGTGATTCAGACCTTTGGCTCTTATAAAGTTAACTACTCGTGTTACTGCGGTCATAACATGTTCCATCTTTAGGGCTTTGCCACAAAGGGATTCTTGATGTATGATGCAGTGATAAACAGTCAGCTCACCTGCACAGTTCTCCGCTCGCATCTTCTCCCGTACCCTGCCCACCAGTCCGCTCCTTTGACCACACATCGCTGGTGCACCATCTGTCGTTAACCCCACAAGTTTTTCCCATGGCAACTTCATTTCAGTTAGACATTTGGAAACCTCTTCAAATATTTCCTTCCCTGTGGTTGTTCCATGCATTGATTTTAATCCTAAAAGTTCTTCCGTAACACAGAGAGTTGAGTCCACACCACGGATGAAGACTGAAAGCTGGGCAGTATCAGAGGCGTCGCTGCTCTCATCCACAGCGAGGGAGAATGCAACGAAACTGTTTCCCTTCTCCATCAGCTGGTTATTTAGATTGTTGGCAAGTTCACGTGTGCGATCAGCTACTGTGTTTCTGCTCAGGCTAACATTTGAAAATGCTTGCTTTTTCTCTGGGCACACAACGTCGCAAACTTTCATCATACAACTTTTCACAAACTCTCCCTCACTGAAGGGCCGGGCTGATTTTGTGATCTCTGCTGCCACAACAAAACTAGCCTTTACAGCAGCCTCACTTTGTGATATGGCTTTTTTGAACATAGTCTGTTGTGAAACAAAACTTCTTTTCATCTCTTCTGCTTTCCGGCGCCTTTGAGTCATGTCCAGGTCCTTGTACTTCTCTTGGTGTTTCGTTTCATAGTGTCGTCTAATGTTGTACTCCTTGGTTAAAGCCACATGAGCTCGACATACAAGACAAACAGGTCTGTCTTTTACATAGGTAAACAGATATTCTGTCTCCCACCTGTCCAGAAAGCTCCTGTTTTCGTTCTTTCTTTTCGCCATTTTGGGAGAGGTAGCGCGGCAGTATTCGCGCGGTTGCTATGACTACAGTCAACAGAGGAGAGGGCGTTAATGGGTCCTGTCCTGACTGACGCGCCAAAACGCCAACAGAGCATTCTGGGAGTTGTAGTATTAGCAGTACATGCGCTGCATAAGACCGGCGGGCCAGCTCTAATAGTAATTTGGTATGGCCCCGCGGGCCAAATGTAATTAGGCCGCGGGCCAAATGTGGCCCGCGGGCCAGAGTTTGACACCTATGAGCTAGTCCCTGATAATATGGACCTATACAAGGCCGTGTCTTACAATGTGCGCAGCGCGGTCAGAAAGGCAGAGCGGTGCTAAGGGGAAAAAGTAGAGTCACAGCTACAACAGTGCGACTCTAGGAGCGACTCTGCGGACAATAACGGACTACAAACAATCAACTTCAATGATGAATGGCGACACTTCAGTGCCTGTAGCCACTGGGACCTGGAGGTAGAGAGAAGAGAGCAAAGGGTGGATCTCTGGCCGCGCCTCGAGATGGTGTACCTCCAGATTTGCCAGCCGGTGACATTTGAAGCACTCCGCCGTTCCCCCTGGGAGGCCCTCCACGATCTGCTCCAGGGCAATGGTGTCCAGCAGCCGTGCCTCCATCACGTCAGCCGCAGCCATCTCTCTGCTGCGTCCCGGAGGAGCAAGAAAACAGTGAAGGGCCAGTCCTTCTCTCCCATGTAGCTACTCTGGAACCGGCCCTCTGGGGAGAGACCCCGATGGTCCAGGATTGCTCTGGGGACATCCACGAAGCTTCCACTTTTAATTAAATAATTTATATTGTCTTAAATAATTTATTTTGTCTAAGTTACGTTTGGTGCTTTTTCAGTCGTACATTATTTTGTGTTATTTATTTTATGCTGTTGTTGACTTTTGAGAACCTGAGTTGATATTGAAAAAATGATCAATTTTGTCCAGTTTGAGTTATTTCATTGTTGTATGTTCTCTAAAGGTATAAAACGAGGGACCACCGAAAGAAATTTTAAAAAGTATAAGAATGAAGAAAATGTAATTAACCCAAGACAGCAGTCAAAGCGATGTTTATTTTCTTTTGCATATCAGTAAATCTAAACATATTTTTAGTTGAATATGAGAAAATATTTTTTGTGACGTTAAGTTCTAAGTCAGTGGTTCTTAACCTTGTTGGAGGTACTGAACCCCAACAGTTTTATATGCACATTCACTGAACCCCTCTTTAGTGAAAAATAAAATATGATTTTTTTCAAATTCAAGACATACATATGTTTTTTACTGGTGCACAAAATGAACTGTGCATGTCACGGCGGAGGCTCTGCTGAACCCCTGAGACCGATTCACCGAACCCCTAGGGTTCGATCGAACCCAGGTTGAGAACCACTGCTCTAGAGTCAAATGGAAGCCATTTGTGGACACCTGTGGATCTGTAACAGAATGCCAGAAAGAAAAAAAAATCTACATGTTAAATGCTTGAAGTTTAGCATTTTCTTGGGTTTTTTATACTGTAAGCTCAGGCCACTAAAGGGAGTACAATAGAGATTCATTCATTCTTCTCCTGTTGTATGACCATGCAAGGGTCACCAGATGAACTACCATCGCTACAAAGTTAAATGATTAAAAACAAAACTTTAAAGCAAAACATCATTGGACATTGAAGTCATTTCATACTCTGTCTTTCTTTTATTACCCTTCTCCAGAATGTCACAACATATTGATGTGTACTTATCTATTTGCTAGAAAAATTCTTTCACTTTTCATATTCTTAATTGGGCCACCATAAAAAGGTACAACATGTTTCATAACATATTTTCTTTGTGGACTGGGGTTGGGTTTAAGGAGACGTTTATAAATTTGCTCTTAAAGTAACCTTTCACTTTTTCTTCTGCCTTTATTACCCCACCATAAAATAGCGACTGCAACCTCTGATAATGTGTCAGTGACAAAAGTTCATCAGTTTCTTGTAAATTGTAAAACTGTTGACCTTTTGTCTACTGACCCATTATCAAAGTTTTGAGCTGCCATTTTTTGGTGGGGTAATAAAGATTCTTTCCCCTTTCGTCGCCTGTCATGAACAACCAACAAACTGTGAGTCTATCAGCGGAGACAACAAGCAGCAGTGTATTTTCGTAAGAAGCTTGGATCTGGCGCATCGGCCTAACTAGGGGGCTCTTCAGCTGACAGGGAGTTTGTTCCATCCTTGCAGGAGTCAACTCTGCAGGTGGGGGAGAGTCATAGGAGAGGTGGAGAATAAACTTAACCTGGGTGTCTACTGTCTTGTGCAGTCTGGGAGACGATTGAATGTTGGGGTGGGTACAGTTTCCTCTGTGGTGGGGTCGGGTGGGCTGCCCCGGGTCCTGTGGGGCTGGGCATTCCTGATGCCGTAGGCCCCAATCTGGATGGGCCTGGGCTCCTTTGCCTTGGTGGGTGCCGAAGGACGTGGGTGCCTACCGGGGTCAGCGGGGGAGCTGGCCCCAGGGAGGGGCATCTTGCTCCTCCCTTCTTTTCCTCCCCATCCCCGGTTGCCTCCCTCTTCCCGCTCCAACATACCCACCCACACAAGTAGGGCCTTGGGGTGCGGGTGTGTCACCAGGGTGAAGGGGAGGCATCCCCCCCTCCCCTTCTGGCCACCTGTGCCTCAATTTTATTCCACAAATTAGACATCCACATTACTCACACTCTCATAACACATACATATAGGGCCTTGAGGGTGGGGACGGAAAGTCAGCAGGTCCTTAAACATGTCTTTGTGTGGCTGTTTTTGTGCACAGCCTTGAATCTAAGTTTGTGTCGTTGGCTGGATTTTCTCACGCTGGCTCACAGATGTAGGATATTGTTTCCGGGTTGTGATGAAATGAGTCATAGAGCTTCAGGGTTCAGGATCAGGTCTTAGTGCTGCTGGTTGAGCTTTGTCTCATGTTCTGATACTTAAATAAAGCAATTCAGGATTATTTCTTGTGTCGAGTCTTATGAGAGTTTTATGATGTCAGCAAATACTGGCAAAGCACACTGGTAGAATGTGTAAAATAACACAAAAAACATTGCGTATCACCAGATCACGATGCCAGCTGTTTAATAGCAAGCACTGCTTTTTGTTTTTTTTTAGTTTATTTTTTTCAGTAGCACATTGAAACATTTAGTCATTAAACTAAGACACTGATAGCCACATTTTCACTGACATTTCACTTTAATTAGTTACAAAGTCAGTGCTGTGTGTGAACTGCTGAGAAGAATTGGGGCTCGGCTCTAAACACTCATGAGGAGTCAGCGAAATGTTTCAGGAAAGGTTTAGCATTTTGTTCACAGCTTTGAGGGTCAATGATTAATATAAAGGCATATCAGGGTGTAGCAGGTTTAAAATTATTTGTAGATTGCTGTGTACAGTATGGGTGTTGTATCATATTATTTGTTCTCAGGTTTGTTCAGGGTGGGAGCAGAAAGCCTCCAAACATTAATGATTGATCAAATTAAAGTCATATCAGGGTGCGGCAGCTGTCCTTTGTGCTGTAAGTCGCAGCGTCAGACTCTTTGATGGTGTGAAGTGTTTAATGTGACAGCAGCCTGTTACGGTAACTGGAGGACTCAAACCCAGAACTCTTTCGCCCAAAGGAAGAACAGGGGGTTTATTCACAAACACCAGGTGAAATGTGCGACAGTGGAGAAGCGCTATATACAAGGGTGCAGGGATCAGGTCTCCAGGAAAATCCACAGGGTAAAAGCAAGGGGAAAACTCTCACTCCTTTTCTGTCTCTCTTGGCGTCTCACCTGTCTCTTAGTCCTCTCTCTTACCAGAATTTCCCCAAGGACAAGACCAGGTCTCTGAATTCATCACAGCCTTTTTGCAAATTTGTGCTATCAGTATAAACCAATCAGATATTTGAAGTTTACACATCTACATGTTCACATAATTGCATCTTAAAACTTTAGTGACACAGAAACAGGATTATTTAAAATCTTTACAGTTTTATTTGATCACCTCCACCATTGATGCTTTTGAACTTCATTTGAAATGCATTCTAGGAAACTTGGGTTCCACACAAGTACCCACCTGATGCCAACTCCTTGATGGCAACAGTACAGTATATCCCAGTATTTGTAGTCCTACATTATGTGTACATTGAATTGAACATGTAGGTGTTATTCATGTTTTACAAATCCTCTGTGTGTGTGTGTATACTGAAGTACTCTAGAGCAGTGGTTCTTAACCTTGTTGGAGGTACTGAACCCCAACAGTTTTATATGCACATTCACTGAACCCCTCTTTAGTGAAAAATAAAATGTGATTTTTTTCAAATTCAAGACATACATATGTTTTTTACTGGTGCACAAAATGAACTGTGCATGTCACGGCGGAGGCTCTGCTGAACCCCTGAGACCGATTCACCGAACCCCTAGGGTTCGATCGAACCCAGGTTAAGAACCACTGGTTTAGAAGTATATAGTTGGTGGCATATTGAAAGAATGTCTCATCCTAGGAGGTCTGTAACATTCCAGGGTGTTCTGGCGTTCACCCCCACATCCTAGGAGTATGGGAGAGGTCGTACCTTGTCTTATTGTGTCCAAATAAATGCTTTCTATTTGTTTTTGAGTGACAGAAACATTCTTTCCTTCTTTATGGGATCATATCTGTGTTATTTAGAGAGGAGGTCAGAGGTGGATGGCAACTGTAATGGAAATGAAACAAGAAAGTTTGAAGAAATGATTTTGTGTCCCTAGGAACTGAGAAAAAGTGGGCAAGTGTTGTTCATCAACTTGAAGGATGTTGTTCAATGAACTCGACTAATTTTTTCATTTGTTTTTCTAGTTACCATAAATCTTGTGATACAATGATTTATTTTTGGTGGAGAAACTGATTATGAGTCATAACTTAATGCAGTGTTTGTGGTTTTTGAATCATGAGCTGGAATACAGATGACCTTTGTTTTTTTTTCCTTTCTCTGTTTTCTCATGTGTGTGAGCAAGAAAAGAATCTGTGAAATGTCTAAAAGTCAAATTGATTAATGAGTTCAATCCAAATGAAACTAAAAAACAATGCTTGCCTGAGAAAGACAGAAAATTTAAAACAACAGATGTGTTTCCTCGCCTCTCACGCTCTACACAAACCACAAGGACCAAGAAAAAGGACCAGGAGATTCATCGCAACTGGACTCTGGTTGCAGTTATGTTTTACGGATTAACGTAGCTATATCTGTCTTAGTCTAAGTGCCTTTTGGTTTGATTAACTGCTGCACTTCGAGACCAGCAGGTGTAGAGAAGTCATTTATGGGGTCACACTCTGACCCGCCCCCCCCCCCCCCCCCCCCCCACACACACACACACACACACACCCACTGAAGTATAAATAAAGACCGGGGCAGTCTCTCATGCGCGAGTCTCAGTTCTGGAGGCTGCCCTTGCTAGCAAGAAGTTCTGTGTGTTTCTGTTCTCTGAGTCTCTGCTGAAGAAGTGTTTTAGAATATATTTCTTAACACTAACATAAGAAAATGGGCGTGAAAATGTCATGAATAATGATACCTCTTTCCACCAAATCATGAACTTTAGATATTTTATCAAGAAAGATAACAATCGCACCATTCATATGACAGGCAGATATCACGCCGTCATAACTCACCACCTCTCCTAAACCTAAACCAGCCTCCTCCACCAAACAGTTCACAGTCTGTTTGACAGCATGATGGCATGTCAGCCTCTCAAACTCTGTGCCAACTCAACAACGGGCCAAACCAAGCTTGCAGAAAACAAACAAACAAAACCACCTGTGTGTTGAAAAAAAAGTTACGCTTAATAGTAAGGATAGGAATGAACTCGAAAACAGAAAACCACTCCCTCCGACACTCCCGTCCACCGCTCAATTCATGCCGCCATTCACTCAGACACACAGAGAGAGAGAAAGATTTAGGTTAGTTTGGCTTTATGTCTTTATTTCGTCTATTCTAACAGCAGTTTTGATCGCTTCCTGTCCAATAGCATCAACTAGATGGACCCATTGGTTTTTCTTCTAACTGGGCAGTCGTGCCAGTAAAAGAACACTGAACTTCATGTTTTTTAATAAAAAGATTGAATATTAGGCTGAACACATACGCCTCTGAAATAGGTTGTGACATTTTACTGCCTCTCCACCACCATCCAGTCACCTACAAAGTTGGTGACAATTTAGTGGAGAAATCTGCAGTGAGGGAATCTCACGTCTCTGTTATGCCAAGGGACACACTGCTGGGACTGTTTGGATCCACAGGTATCCTTGTAGCACACATGATCCAAATGGAGCAATGAATGGGACTCAGATCTGAAGTGAATTGAAGTTTGTTACATTAAGTTCATTAAAATTGCATCATTCTGCTCAGCACCCGGGAGATCCGGGTGTTTCTCTGTGAATTTCACATTGCTGTAGCAGTGTGCTCGGAGCTCGCTCAGATTTGAAGTTTAATTTTTCAATGTAGAAAGAAGTTTTCTTCCCACACAGAGTGTACAGCAGACAGTAATGTTTTTGTTACTTTTTACAGGATAAAACTCAAAGTAATGTGAGTACTTCCAAGAGTGTACACTGCATGGTCATACTCTCCCCCACACTCCATGTTATCCATTGTTGATCTACACACATCTGTTGCTGCCACGGACGTTGCACGCTCGTACATCATTGTCATGAGACACTCTCACAAACAAAGTCACCGTTTAGTAACTCAGTAACACAGCGTGCTTATGGGAAGGAAATAGTAATCTAATTACCTTTGTTGCAATAGTAATCCCTTACTTTACTCGTTACTTGTAAAAAAAAGTAATTCGATTACAGTAATACATTACTTGTAACGCATTACAAGTCTTAAGTATGTTTTACATTTTTTAATATTCCTGAACATTTTTTTTCAGCTTTTCACATGCTCAGTTTTAATTTGGGTCCTACATTTTAATTCTGTTTACGTACGCTCCAGATTCACAGAAGTGATATCACAGACAGATTAGAAATTAGCTCCTCCTCTGTAATGCATCCAATAAAACAGCCAGCATACATTGGTAGACTCTGATATATGCATACCTGACTTCCCATAATAGCCTAACATGAGGATACATGTGCTTAGAAGGAGGAGTTACAGCAAGGTTATAATCAGAGCTGAGAGGGAAAGAAGACATTCAACAGAAGAACATAGAGAGAGACAGAAAAAGTACTTGATATAGACAAACATGGCCAGTGGTAAGTACATCTATAACTTGAATGTGTTTCTAATTAGTTTCATTTTAATATTGGATAAAGTTAAAACAAAAACAGAATTTAAACAGGTGGCTCAAGAGCCAAATTTCTAAACGGTTGATTTTAGTTTTTTTCATGACATTTAAAAATAAATAAATAAATACATTTCTAATATTTTGACTCTATATTTAATGTATACATCAGATGTACTTTGTTCCATCTGATGAAGAAGTTGCTCCATAAATGTTCGACAGTGCTGTGCAAATGTCTGTCAAAAGCTTTTCCTGTGAATCGTTCAGTGAGTAGATGATCTTCAAATACAGCAAATTAAAGATGAAAGATTCTTTTCATATTTTATAAAGTTTCAAAGTGATGAAGGAAAGGACTTCCATCTATAGGTTTGAGCTCTGTGATAACACTCAGCTCTCAGACAGTAGTGAGCTTGATCCAGCCATTCATATTCATTCAAAAATATTTCAAGTCAGCTGTAGGATTTGGACTGGGAGAGGGTTCTTCTGATTATGCTGCAAAATCTGAGCCCAGAACATTCTCACAAAAGAGATTTTAAACCCTAAACATTCCATTCCCTCATCCTTGAAATCTTAGGTTTATCGGGTGTGTGATGCATAAATGTGGTATTTCTCCACAACCATCATGTTGGTTGTGTGTTAGTTTCACGGTCAAATAATTAATATATCTACATGGTAAATGTTTCAGATGTGTTTCTTATTTTATAATATTGTTAACAATCTAAATGATATGTCTTATTGCCCAACAGACAAAGGAGATCAGTGTGTGAGAATGGTGCTCATTGGGAAAACTGGAGTTGGGAAGAGTGCAACAGGAAACACCATTTTAGGAAGAAAGGCTTTTAAATCTACATCATCTGCTGGCTCAGTGACATCAGAGTGTCAGAAGGAAACAGGAGAGTTTGAGGGTCAAGCTCTGGCTGTAGTTGATACTCCAGGTCTGTTTGACACTAAAGATCAAGAAAAAGTGAAAAGAGAGATCATCAAATGCATTTCCTTTGCTTCTCCTGGTCCTCATGTGTTCCTGGTTGTGATTCAAGCTGGCAGATTTACAAGTGAAGAACAAGAAACAGTGAAAATGATTCAGCAGATTTTTGGAGAAAAAGCAGCAGGTTACACCATAGCCTTGTTCACCCGTGGAGATGACATGCAGGCTGATGGCCACACTGTTGAAAAATTCATTAGTGAAAATAAAGCTCTCAGTGACTTCATCCATCAGTGTCATGGAGGAGTTCATGTTTTTAACAACAGAAGCAGTGATCCGTCTCAGGTCAGAGAGCTGCTGGAGAAGATCAACACCATGGTTCAGAGAAATGGAAGAAGCTACTACACCAATGAAATGTTGCAAGAGGCTGAGAGAGCCATAAGAAAAGAAGTGAAAAAATGTATGATAAAAAATCCAAATGTCACTGCCACCTCTGCAAGAGAGCAGGTAGAGAAAGACACTGAATTTATTGAGATGCTTTTGGGGCTCTTGATATCTGTTATAAAGGTTGCCACAATGGTTTGTGTTATACAATGAAAGTTGGTATTTGCTATCATTACTATCATATTTGCCAGCATTACACATCAGCTTATGAAAGTTACACTGGTTTTACTGAATTTATCAGCAACCTACATAGATTAGGACAATTTACCCTCAATAGTTATTAATTGGTGATGTGAATATTTCAATTTTTAAATATGAAACTATCAACCTGTCTAATAATGTCACATTTGTTAGGAAATTCCTGCATACTCACTAAGTGCAAAATCTTGAATGTTGCATCATGAATCAACCAGGTTATTGATGAAGGTTGTTTTCTTGTGCTGTTACTGGAGTGGGAACGAATGAAACTGAAATCAACTAGTTTCCAGAGAAGACAATGCACTGCTTCATGTTTCTTTTTTGTTCTAACATAATAATAAAAAAAAATAAAGCAATGTTGTGGATTTTTTTATGACATATATACCTGTATACACTGGACATATACTCACATATATACTATGTAGTCATTTATACTCATATACACTATACCTTCACTCGAGTGTTTTATATGATGGAATCACTGTGATAAGCATATAAATCTAACCTACATGTTCAAATCATAAGACCCACATATTTAGGTCAAATATTAACTACAATTATATTAATGAACATTGATGACATCATCTTTATTTACAGTGGAAAGCTGTAAACACAATAACTCCCCGTTGCTCCCTCGAACCCCGTGCGCGTCGAACTCCGACGTCTGTGCTCGTGCTCCCCGCTGTTGTGTTTCTGCACACCCTGTGCGTGCTGCCCTTCTGGTTCCTCGTTTCACCTGCAGGACAATACAGAAGCAGCCGTTAAACACTGAACCCGCGCGCACGCACACGATCCGCACTTCCTAATGCTACACACTGACTTGGAGTCTTAGCTTAATGATCCCGCGCCGGTGGGAGCTCCAACTCTCTCCTAAGTAGCTCCCCCGACGAGCCCTGATCACCAACAGGTGTGGCATGAACTTCAGGTGTGGCCAGTCCTTCCGCAGGGCCACACCCCTCAGGCCTGCAGGTGGCTGAGCTCCATCCTCCAGCCACACCCGCAGACATACACACCCATACCCTGCCTATACATATGAGTGGGACACAGACTAACACAGCACAGTGCAGAAAAACACACACATCACCAAAATAATAATAATAATAATAACAACAACAACAACATCACCAGTCAAAACTGCTTACGGACCCCGAGTCCTCCAGAGCTGGGTCCGTGACAGAGATAGATTTTGGTACCCCGACTGAAAAAATCGCTAGCCCCGGGACGTTGGGCTAGCGATATTGCGAGCCCTGTATCTGATTGAGGAATCACTCATCTTTGTCTTTGCACTAGGATGATGTCGGCGTAAATGTGCAGTCATATTCGTTGTGTTCCCACTAGTGCTTTCAGGTTAATCTCGTTGAAATCACGTTAACGCCACAACACGGCAAATCTCCGTTGACGAGCTACCGCCGATCGCCCCGTGCATGGGGCTAGACGGCCAACACGTTAACGAGCTAACTGCGCTAACACACTAGCTCCCACCCATGTAATTGAGCATTGCATGGCACATCCAACATACTGTTTTACTTTAGTCCATGACTCGCTTACCTTCAGGGTCATACGTCACATGAAAACCAAAATAATTCCAAACGCCAGATCTGAATGAGGGTGGGGGAGGTCCATGTTGCAAGGAGAGCTTAACTTCTGTCTCGCTAGCTTGCCCTGCACTCTTCCTTCTGACGATGCTGTCTGTGTTGAGCGCTCAGTGGATCTGCGCTCGACAGTGCAGCCTAGGCGGAGTAGTCGAATGCAGATTCACTGAGCGCTCAACACAGACAGCATCGTCAGAAGGAAAGTTGATAAAATAAATTACAAATTTTGTATTGTTCGATACATATGCACCCCATATGCAAAAAAAAAAAAAAAAATTATATATATATATATATATATATATATATATATATATATATATATATATATATATATATATATATATATATATAAATAAACACCCAGCACGCCCCCGCGGGCGGTTTATCCTTCAAGTTCAGGTCTTCTACCAGAGGCCTGTGAGCTTGAGGGTCCTGCGCAGTATCTTAGCTGTTCCCAGGACTGCGCTCTTCTGGACAGAGATCTCCGATGTTATTCCCGGGATCTGCTGGAGCCACTCGCCTAGCTTAGGAGTCACCGCACCTAGTGCTCCGATTACCACGGTGACCACCGTTACTTTCACCCTCCACATCCTCCCGAGCTCTTCTCTGAGCCCTTGGTATTTCTCCAGCTTCTCGTGTTCCTTCTTCCTGATATTGCTGTCATTCGGAACTGCTACATCGATCACTATGGCCGTCTTCTTCTGTTTGTCTACCACCACTATGTCCGGTTGGTTAGCCACCACCATTTTGTCCGTCTGTATCTGGAAGTCCCACAGGATCTTAGATCTTAGATTCTCCACCACCCTTGGGGGCATCTCCCATTTTGACCTCGGGACTTCCAGGTTATACTCGGCACAGATGTTCCTGTACACTATGCCGGCCACTTGGTTATGGCGTTCCATGTATGCCTTGCCTGCTAGCATCTTGCACCCTGCTGTTATGTGCTGGATTGTCTCTGGGGCATCTTTACACAGCCTGCACCTGGGGTCTTGCCTGGTGTGATAGACCCCAGCCTCTATGGATCTTGTACTCAGAGCTTGTTCTTGTGCTGCCATGATTAGTGCCTCTGTGCTGTCTTTCAGTCCAGCTTTGTCCAGCCACTGGTAGGATTTCTGGATATCAGCCACCTCCTCTATTTGCCGGTGGTACATACCGTGCAGGGGCCTGTCCTTCCATGATGGCTCCTCGTCTCCCTCCTCTTTCTTGGGTTTCTGCTGCCTGAGGTATTCACTGAGCACTCGGTCAGTTGGGGCCATCTTCCCAATGTATTCTTGGATGTTTGTTGCCTCATCCTGGATTGTGGTGCTGACACTCACCAGTCCCCGGCCCCCTTCCTTCCGCTTAGCGTACAGCCTCAGGGTGCTGGACTTGGGGTGAAACCCTCCATGCATGGTAAGGAGCTTTCTTGTCTTTATGTCAGTGGCTTCTATCTCCTCCTTTGACCAGCCTATTACCCCAGCAGGGTACCTGATCACGGGCAGGGCGTACGTGTTGATGGCCCGGATCTTGTTCTTACCATTCAGCTGACTCCTCAGGACTTTCCTGACCCTCTGCAAGTACTTGGTGGTTGCAGCCTTTCTAGCGGCCTCTTCATGGTTCCCATTTGCCTGTGGGATCCCCAGGTACTTGTAACTGTCCTCTATGTCTGCAATGTTGCCTTCTGGTAGTTCAATCCCCTCAGTTCTGACTACCTTCCCTCTCTTTGTTACCATTCGACTACACTTCTCCAGTCCGAACGACATTCCAATGTCATTGCTGTATAGCCTGGTAGTGTGGATCAGTGAATCGATGTCTCGTTCACTCTTGGCATACAGCTTGATGTCATCCATGTACAGGAGGTGGCTGACAACTGCTCCGTTCCGTAGTCGGTATCAGTAGCCAGTCTTGTTAATGATCTCACTGAGGGGGTTCAGGCCTATGCAGAACAGCAGTGGGGACAGAGCATCTCCTTGGTAGATCCCGCACTTGATGGTGACTTGTGCTATGGGCTTGGAGTTGGCCTCTAGTGTTGTACGCCACATCCCCATTGAGTTCCTGATGAAGGCTCTTAGGGTCCCATTGATCTTGTACAATTCTAGGCATTCCAGTATCCAGCTGTGGGGCATTGAGTCATAGGCCTTCTTGTAATCAATCCAGGCAGTGCACAGGTTGGTCAGTCTGGTCTTGCAGTCTCGGCTGACTGTTCTGTCTACCAGTAGCTGGTGTTTTGCGCCTCTGGTATTTTTGCCAATTCCTTTCTGTGTCCCGCATCATATCGGCTAAGACGAACAGTGCCTGTTAACCTTCATCTGGTCTGCCCTCAGATCTACTAGCCACTGAGCATTGCCGTTATGGGTTGCGTCCTTCTCCCATATGCTCTTCCAGTATTGCTCCGTTGCCAGCCTTGGTGGGGCTGTTCTCTTATTATTGTTCCCTTGCCACTGAGAGTACACCTTTGCTGGTTCTGTGGAGAACAGCTGGTTTATTCTCCTGCCTTCTAGCTCTCTGGTGTAACTCCTGTGAGTCTTTGCTTGGCAGTTTCCAATGCCTCATTTATGGGCAGCTTGCTGTATTGTCTTATGCACCTTCTTTGTCGCACCTCTAGCCTCCTTCTCCATTGAGGGTACTGCCCTCCAGCTGCCGTATTGTAGATCAGCTTGTTAGTGTCGGTAATCGTGGTTGTAGGTATCGTCCGTAATGCTGCATTAACATCATCCAGCAGACCTTCTGAGGGTACTTCACATAATCTTGGTAAGCGGCTACGGGGGATCCAGGTTTCAAGCTTGGCCATGATCCTATTTTTCAGGTCAGTTCCTCTCGCACTCAACAATCCTTCTCCTATCGCACTTGGGGCTACATACCCAATCTCGGGTGGGGGTGATGATATCTCCCCCCTGACCTGGCGTCCTGACTCCTCCTTGCCGTAGCATTTGTGTTGTACCTCGTCAATCTCTAGCTGTGAGAGCAGTCCCTTCTTTCGAATGTTGGAACACTGAGCTACTAGTTGTTTCGCCGTCATTGTGGATGTTGGGTATCGAAGAATCCATAGGTCCGTCATCCTATTCATGTAGCCCCTTCCGTCGGGGTTACTTGCGTAGTAGCATTCCAACAATGCCCTGTTTTCATCTCTTGCCCACCGATGCCTTCTTGTTCCAGTAGCCCACTTTTTGTCAGGGTGCCCTGGTTCCTCAACACCTTACACAGACCTTGTTGATCTGGGCGACGTCCGAGCCGGCATGCCTTCATATTTATCTGTCTCGCTCATGTCTGCGGTAGGCTTACTTAGCATAGGGGGTCTAGCCTTAACACTGGGATTGCCAGGCTTCTACCGTTCTACCTTTAAAAGCCGGAGAGCAGTCAAATGCTGGAAGTGGAAGCTAAATTGGCTAGTCATTCATATGTATATTAGGTTGTTAACTAGGAATTCTGGAGGGAGGGGAGTGGGGGTGTGTGATTGAGGGGGTGGGGGAGTGGAGTGTTTCAGTTTGCCATCTTAGGGAGAAATCAACACACATGGGTGTAGGTCCTTTGTTGCTGACATTTATTGATAAAAACAGTACAAAAAACCAACCATTTGTACACATATTTACAAATAATAATAAAAAGTGAGTGAGTACATTTCAACATTTTCAGCAATCACTCACAATCCTGGCACTGCCATGGTATCTGTAGTCTGCATTTACCACATGTGTATCTGTTGCAGTGAACACATTGCACAGTGGCATGATTGTTCTTGCAATTGTGTTTGACCTGACACATGGCTCTTTTTCCAGGACTAGGTGTGGAGGGTTGTGTGCAAAGCAATTGTTCTTTTCTTGCCTTCTTCGCAGCTACATGAGAGTGAGCCAACTCCCTTGCAAGCTCCACCAGGAAGTCCACCCGTCTTTCCTTCGTCCCGGTGCATGCTTGATACAGCACATGTGCATTCAGTGCTGCCATGTCAATCATGTTATAAAACACGGCAACTGGCCAGCGCCGTGTTCCTCTGCGGACAGTGTACTCCCGAACCATCTGGTCCATCACATCCACGCCACACTTTGTTTTGTTGTAAAGGGTGACAGTGTTTGGCTTCACTACATCCACTTGTTTGAAATGAAAAAGGAAATAACATGAAATGAAACTAACCGGAAGACTGATCATGTTATTTCCTTTTTCATTTCAAACAAGTAAGTGGATGTAGTTAGTAAGTAAGATATTTCAGACATTATTCTGATACAGAGGAGGAGATACTGGAATTATAATTAGTATCTATGCATGCATTTGTGATTTTGTTTGACCTTCCCGTGGCGCCGTGGCATCGCTTGCAGTGTCGCTAAGCGGGGTGTGACGGGTTGCAGTGATCAGTGGTCCATTGTGGCATCGCTTGCAGTGTCGCTAAGCGGGGTGTGATGGGTTGCCCTGGAAAAAGACGTGTCAGGTCAAACACAAATGCAAGAAAAATCAGGCCACTGTGCGATGTGTTCACTGCTACAGATACACATGTGGTAAATGCAGCAGAGGTTGAAAACACCTAAGAAATAAGATAAATTGTTATTTCCAACAAATTCAAATTGTGAGCAATGGGAAGGTCAAACAAAATCACAAATGCATGCATAGATACTAATTATAATTCCAGTATCTCCTCCTCTGTATCCTCTGCATTTTCTTTCCTTGGAGAGGAGGTCCGTACACCACAGAATTCTTCAGGGCAATGAAGGATTAGGCTAAGTGCAGTGAGATTGTATCATATATATACCCTTGATCACAATTGATCAGACATTATTCTGATACAGAGGAGGAGATAATGGAATTATAATTAGTCTGAAATGATAAGTTGCAAATATATATTAGAGGTCCTACAATTCCTTCAATGACCTTCTTGACGATTTTCATGTCAATATCATTACAATCAGTAGATGTTTTATATTTACACATGTGTACAATGTCAATTATTTCTTTTTCCTCCACTGATATGAGGAACATTGAGTTAGGGTTCCTATCAGGAATTTGTTCTGCCAGTTTTGGTCCACCTAGGTTCCCACACACCTGCTTCTGATCAGGCTCATCGGGGGAGCTACTTAACAGAGCGACGGAGCTTCCTCCGGCGCAGGGTCTTTGAGTTAGACTCCATGTCAGTGTCTCAAGTACTGTGTCGCGGTTCGAATTTTGAGGAAGAGACATACGACTGAAAGTCCATAGTGGGTCAACACAAATTATTTTATTAAAACACATATATGTGGTGAAGATAGGCTATGCAAAACATCAGGCTCCATCTCCCACCTGACAATAGGTGGCTGTAATATTTATACTTATGATGACCAGTAACTCGCGTCACTAAAACAGAACAGTTCCTCTTTCAGTTCCTCCAGATACATCCTGTTATTCTACTTGTCCAGACTTAAACAACACTTGCAATCTTTTCACCCAGACAGGCTATGTGTCTGTGTCGTTAATCTAAGTGCATGACCTCCCTCTACATCATCTGTTACCAGGCAAACTCCAGTGCAGCCTGCTGAATGCACACAGGCAATATGTAGTAAATTATACTGTAAACATGTAAGCAACCTTTCAATAGCTGAACTTTGCTCCATTGATCGGCCAGACATCGCGCTGTCCGTAGCTTCAAACCATTAATTAACTTGACCAAGCTTCAACCCTTTAAAGCAAATGGATTTAATTTTAACAAGTCAGGGGTGAAACTGTTCACCTCCAACTTGTTTTATTCCATACGTCATCCATCTGTGCTTGGTGCCAAGGCTGAGATAAACGAGGAGTTATCTCATAAAGAGGAACAAACAGTACTCCAAGAACAGACAAAGCCCAGCAGAAACCTTGAGGAGGAGCTCCATCTGCCCCCACCCGGGAAGAGCCTCAGAAATTAGAGACATCTGAGGCAAGAAGAGGGGTCCCTATTTGCCTCCAACTCTCTCAACAACACCAACGACCAGGACCTTCCCCAGTCCCCAAAACCCCTGACAGGCCATCACCCTCCTCCCCCTCCCTTTCTCCCCCCTCCCCACACCTGAAATTCACTGAGGAGATGATGGAGCGGGTCAATGCTGGGCTCAGATCTACCCCCCGTCCCAATCCCTTTTTGTCCCAATCGAAGTCACATTGCCCAGCCTCGCCCCCCTTAGTTCCTCCTTACCACCTTCATGCTCTGTCTCCGCTGTCTGATGTGTGATGTGTGAAGGGTCCGGGCTGCGAGGATTATGGCAGTGGTGACTTTTCCCAGGAGAAGCTGGGACCCTGTTTACTAGAAGGTTTTAAAATCTCTGTACTTTCAGGTGACAGGAGACATGTGGCCTGGTCAAAACACAGAGAGCTGCACTCTAAAAGATCTTTAAACATAGTAAACATACCTCGTGTGCCACAGACTGCTCCCAAACACGAGGGGACAAGTAATACCTCTAAAACACTTAAGTTGGCTTTATTAAACGTTAGATCTTTAGCTGGGAAAACATTTTTAATTAATGATTTAATCACTGAGCACAGCCTTGATTTTATGTTTTTAACTGAAACTTGGTTGGACCAAAGTAACAGTGGAGCTGTTCTCATCGAGACGACCCCTCCTAACTACAGCTTTATCAGTGAGGCCAGGGTGAGCAGGAGAGGAGGGGGGGTTGCTGTCTTATTTAATGAATCATTTCAATGTAAGCAGCTATCTCCTGGAAGTTTTCAGTCTTTTGAATATGTGGCTTTACAGCTGAAGGCCCCATCCAAAGTTGTGTTTCTTAATGTTTACAGGCCTCCCAAATACTGCACAGACTTTTTTAATGACCTCAGTGAACTGCTGTCTGTGATCTGTGTTGATTTCGACTGTGTAATTATTGTTGGGGATTTTAACATCCATGTGGACAACCCTCAGGACAAAGGGACTAAAGACCTGAGTAACACTCTGGGCAACTTTGGGCTGACTCAGCATGTAACAGAGGCCACACATAATAGAGGACACACTCTTGACCTACTGATCTCCAAAGGCCTGAGCATTTCAAAGGTTACTGTGTCTGATGTGGGCGTGTCTGATCATTACTGTGTTTACTTTGAAAGTAAAATCTCAGCCCACACAAATATATCAACAACAGTGATCACAAAACGGTGTATAACTGAACACAGTAGTGCAATTTTTAACCAGGTCTTCCCATTAACACCTGACCTGTCCAGAGGGTCAGTCAATGAGCTCGTCAATAGCTTCAATGCTAACATGTTAAATGTAATGGACACTATTGCTCCCATTAAGGTGAAGGTTATCTCTGGAAGGAAAAAGTCTCCATGGAGAAACTCCACACTGGTGAAAATGAAAAAAGAGAGTGTAGGAAAGCTGAGCGCAGATGGAGAAAAACAAACCTCCAGGTTCATTATGACATTTATAAAGAGAAACTTCACAATTATAATTTACAACTGAGTGCAAGAAGGTCCTACTTCTCTGACATCATCACTAAAAACAGCCATAATGCTCGGGTCTTATTTTCTACAGTTGACAGGCTAACAAACCCTCCTGTGTCAGTGGCAGCTGAACTTCATTCGACCATGGCCTGCAATGACTTTGCCAAATTCTTCACAGAAAAAATCCAAAAAATTAGACAAGCAATTGGTACATCAACAGCAGATCCAGGATATGTACTGTGTCCACCAAAAAACGGTTTAAACACCATGAAACAGTTTCACCCGATTAACAGCAAAGACCTGGAGGACATCTTAGGTCAACTGAACTCCTCCTCCTGCTGTTTAGATGTCCTGCCAACAAGTTTTTTCAAAAAGGTCTCAAAGACTTTAGAGTCAGACCTGTTACAGATCGTCAACTTGTGTTTCCAGAATCACTAAAAACTGCTGTAATAAAACCTATACTGAAAAAGGACAATCTTGACAAGACACAAATGAACAACTACAGGCCGATCTCAAATCTCCCATTTTTAAGTAAGATCATTGAAAAAGCAGTTTCTCAACAGCTCAGTTACTTCTTAAAACAGAATAATTGCTACGATGCCTTCCAGTCAGGTTTTAGACAGAACCACAGCACTGAAACCGCTCTGACCAAAGTGTTTAATGACATATGTCTGAATACAGACAGTGGAAAAATGTCAGTCTTAGTTTTACTGGATCTCAGTGCAGCATTTGATACAGTTGACCACAACATATTACTCAAACGACTGGAGAACTGGACAGGTCTTTCAGGAACTGTACTAAACTGGTTCAAGACATACTTAGAAAACAGGAAATACTGTGTATCAACAGGTAACTTCACATCTGAGCAGACAAGTATCACATGTGGAGTTCCCCAAGGTTCCATCTTGGGACCCCTTCTGTTTAACATTTACATGCTCCCACTGGCACAGGTTATAAAGAACAACAAAATAAGCTATCATAGCTATGCAGATGACACACAAATATATATCACAATGTCACCAGGAGACCAAGGCCCTGTGCAGGCTCTTGGTAAATGCATTGAGGAAATCAATGACTGGTTGTGCCACAATTTTCTCCAGCTAAACAAAAACAAAACTGAGGTAATAGTCTTTGGCGCCAAAGAAAAACGATTACAGGTCACCAGAGAACTTCAATCTATACATCTAAAAACCACAAACCAGGCGAGAAATTTGGGTGTAGTGATGGATGCAGACCTAAACTTAGAAAAACACATTAAGACAATAACAAAGTCAGCTTACTATCACCTCAAGAATATTTCAAGGATAAAAGATCTGATGTCTCAACAGGACCTGGAAAAACTAGTCCATGCATTCATCTTTAGTAGGCTTAATTACTGTAACAGCATCTTTACAGGTCTACCTAAAAAATCAGTCAGACAACTACAGCTCATTCAGAACTCTACTGCTCGAGTCCTCACTAAGACCAAAAAAGTGGACCACATCAGTCCAGCTCTGAGGTCTTTACACTGGCTGCCTGTCCGTCAGAGGATAGACTTTAAAGTCCTGATGCTGGTCTATAAAGCTCTGAATGGTTTAGGACCAAAATACATCAGTGACCTCCTGACCCAGTATGAACCTTCCAGATCCCTCAGGTCATCTGGATCCGGTCTTTTATCAGTTCCCAGAGTCAGAACCAGACACGGAGAAGCTGCATTCAGCTTTTATGCTCCTTATATCTGGAACAAACTCCCAGAAAGCCTCAGATCAGCTGAAACACTCAGTTTATTTAAATCCAGGTTGAAGACTCACCTGTTCTCAGCTGCATTTGAATAAAGCACCAAATCCACACTTTTAAGCTTAAATTTCAAAACTTACATTAACTACTGATTTTATCTACTGTTCTGATTTTATCTGTTTTGTTTTTATATACTGTTTTGTTTGTTTGTTTGTTTGTTAAGTGGGTTTAGAGCTCTGGGTAGCTCCCCAGCTGGGTCTAGACTGGGTCTAGAGAGTATTTTAAATTCAGGGAATTTAAAATAGAAAGTAGCTCGTCCACAGAAGGACCCGGTAGCTCCCCTTACGATAAGGGTTCAGATCGCGCGAACAGGTGTGAATGTGAATGTGTGTGTTTAGTTAGTTAGTTAGTTTGCTTGTTTTAATCAATTTTAAATAATGCTTTTTATTTGTTTTTGTTTCTAATGTCTCTGTAAAGCACTTAGAATCACCTTGTTGTTGAATTGTGCTATACAAATAAATTTGCCTTGCCTTGCCTTTACTTATGCAATATGTGTATAACATGATTACAGTTGCACCTGCAATGAAAGATTATGTGCTTATGCTAACACCTAAAATACAGACTTTAATCTAACATCACCAGTTTCAATAAATGTGTCAATGAAATGATAACAATGATAAATCATAAATGGTGCAACAGTAATAATAAGGATTATGCATAGTAACATAGATTATGAATGTAAAATAATATTTCATCCCGACAACTGTTAAGTGTATGCCTGCTGGAGTTGGTGCCATAACGGCTGCGTCTGTTGTTTTTTCCTCAGGAGGAGAGCGGAACACGGGACTGCAGGACGCACGGGGTGTGCGCAGGAATACCAGCACTTGGGAGAAGGCACAACACAGGAGTTGAGGGAGCACTCTGGAGACTTATTGTGTGGTGTATGTTACTCCACTGTAAATAAATGCACTGTTCATTGCACTAAGTCCAGCGTTTGGGTCCTTTCTCCAACATCCCCACGGCTTGCCCTAGCAAACCGCGACACATACTGTACTTTTACTGTTTTTTCTGTTCATATGACACTGTTTACTAAACTCTGTATTAAGAATTCTGCTCTGTTACAGAGGATTTTTTTAAGTGGTTTAATAATAATTGGAGCTAATAAGTTGGACCTTCACATCAATAGCGTGATAAGGTTATCATATTGGCTTCAAAATTTGCGACCCAACAGCAAGTGAAACCCTGTCGGATGTTAATTGTGAAACATTTTATTGAACAAACTAAATGTCTTCCCTTTTCTGAACATCTGACTCATAGCTTGACACTTTTGTATTGGAAAACACAAAAATGCATCAGTTGAAGGTTGCTGTTAGAGGACTATAAGAAATTAGAGCTGAACTGGCTGTTTTTTGACCTGAAGATTCTTTTTTACAGCTGTCACTGGTTGAGTGATGGGAAGGCAAGTGACAGAGAATGCTGTAGGTGAAGAAGGCCCAGAGCCATCCTCCCCGGCCATAAATGAGACGCCGTCATCAAAAAGATGTTGCCTGGCAGACTCCCCCGGCACAGCATCGCCTGCGGGCAAAGACACTACTGATATCTTGGAGTTAATCAATACGCAACTGTTCAGCTTCGATGCAAGGCTGTCCCTGGTGGAGGTTTTACACCGGGAATTTGAATCCCTGAGGGAATCCCTAGAGTTCAGCCGGCAGCAGGTGGAAAGACTCGCTGCTTAAAACGCCATCCTACGGCACTCGGTCAAGTCTCTTACCAAGAATGTGACCCAGCTAAACATAGAAAATAATTTTTTTAAAGAGAATGTTATTGATCTATTTACACATGAATTATGTATTTCCATTTACCTCACCCGTGTAAGCATCACAAACAGCGTGCAACATTAGCTACATACTGTCACGGCGAGTGAGAGGAGCCGTGTGGAGGAAATGAAGGAGGATACAAACGCAGGCAGTAGTGGAGAAGTGAGGGTGGTTTATTGAGCACAAAATAAGGACAAACAGCAAATGGAGCTCGAACTAAACTATACAGGGAACAGCTAAACTATAGCACAGAAACCAGAACATGAAGCAGGGCGAGCAGAAGCAGACGATGGTTAACAGCAGGGTGAACACACGAGCGAGACACGGTGGTTACACAGACGGACCAGCAACTACAATGACGGAGGACACGACTTAAATACACACAGAGAAACACGGGAATTACACACAGGTGGTGGACACAGCTGGGAATAATCCGTAAGACGAGACAGAGGTAAAACTGAACACACTCACATAAGACGCAGACCTTCACAATAAAACATCACACGCAGGCTCGACATAGAAAAACAGACAGGAAATGACATATGAAACTAAACCCACATCTTAAACCCAGATAAACAGAAACATGGAACTCTAATAATAGACATCATAATCATCACCATAACTCAAGAGAACAAGAACACAATCCCTGATGCAAACTTAAATCAAAACACAATAAACTCAAAATACTGGTCCAACAGACCCAGAACCGTGACACATACACTAAGGTTTGTTACATAGAATTTACATGGAGCTGGCTCCAGAGAAAAGAGGTTAAAGATATTTAACCACCTTAAAAAACTACATGCAGATGTTGTTTTATTACAAGAGACACACAGACCTGTCACAGTTACAGAATGTTAAGGTTTGAATTTGAGAAGAGACATACGACTGACGGTCCATAGTGGGTCAAATCAGATGATTTTATTAAAACACATACTGTATATGTGGTGAAGACGGGCTCTGCAAAACATCAGGCTCCATCTCCCGCCTGACAATAGGTGGGGTGTGATATTTATACAAGCAATATGCGTCACCGCAGATGCATGTTCCAGTAACTCCAGCGAGTTACTGGAACAGCTACTTCCTTTGTTCGTCCACCGCCTACCAGATGCATCTTGTTATTACACTTTTCTGGGCTTATCAGAACTAAACTGTCACGTATGCAGGTACACAACATTTGCAATCAGTTTACTCAGGCAGACTATGTGTCTGTGTTGTTAACCTTAGCGCATGACCTCCCTCTACGTCATCTGTTACCAGGCAAACTCCAGTGCAGCAGGCTACTAAATGCACACAGGCAACATGTAGTAAATTATACTGTAAACATGTAGGCAACCTTTCAATAGCTGAACTTTGCTCCATTGATTGGCCAGACAGCGCTGCCTGTAGCTTCAAACCATTAATTATGCAATATGTGTATAACATGATTACAGTTGCACCTGCAATGAAAGATTATTATGTGCTTATGCTAACACCTGAAATACAGACTTTACTATAACATCAACAGTTTCAATAAATGTGTCAATGAAATGACAATAATGATAAATCATAAATGATGCAACCATAATACTACAGATTATGAATAGTAACATAGATTATGAATGTAAAATAATATTTCATCTCGACAAGAAGAACTTAAAACACCTGATTTTCCTAATGTGTTCTCAGCCTGCTATCTAGACAAAGGGGGGTAGCAATTTTAATACATAAAAATATTAAATTTACAGTACTAGACAATTATAGATCCAGAGGGTAGATTCCAAAATTATTAAATTGTCTATACTTAACAAAAAGCTATGTATTGTAAGTATATATGGTCCAATTGTTGATGACCCCTCGTTCTTACCCATTTTCTTTAGTGCACTCTCTGAACACCTAGATTGCACGCTTGTTCTTTGAGGCGACCTCAAACTACGACTAAATGAAGACATGGATAGGCTCAATACAGCGGGAACTCAGCGCAATTGGCAGTCCACAAATATAATCAAACAGTACATAAGCGACTTTGGGCTTTGCAATGCTTGGCGCTCCCTTCACCCCAACCGTAAGGAATATTTTTTCTTCTCACATGTCCATTACTTATTTCCTAGTCAGCAGCTCACTGCTGAGTGACATTTCAGACACTGAGATTCACCCTACAGCTGTCAGCGATCATGCTCCTGAATCTTTAACACTAATATATAAAAAGAAGTCATTATGTTTCTCAGTCAGAGAGAAGGCTGAAAGTCAGTTCTATCAAATGAATTAAAACTCTGTTTGGATTTATGGTCGATTGATAAACTTGAGATGAAGATTGCTGATCTCCCCCTCCCCTGGGTGCTTTGAGGTTTCTGATAGTTAGAATGACTGGGGGGGGGGGGGGGGGGGGTGTGTTGATTCGTTTAAACTATCATATAATCATCCTGCTGCAACCAGGTTTCTGTAAGGCAGAGTAAATTGATTTGTTGATCAATTATTAAGTCATGTACTAACAGAGACTTTAAAGTTCAGGAACTTTAACCTCACTGCTGCTTAGTTTAAATCTGATTCTTGTTCAGCTTATTTCAGTGAATCAGATGCAAATCAAGAGATGAACAGAGTATATACATGCAAATTAGAGTTCAGTACCAATTACCATTAACTGTAAGGTGTAAGATCATGGAGCCTCAGAGGTAAAGCTTTGGAGAAGCTACCTGCAACACATGCTGCTATTAACTCAGAGCTGTGAAGAGTAAGAAAATAACGACCTATAGACTTATTGTAAGTTGTATTTATCCTGTACAGTTTGGCAGTTAACCTTCATTTCATAACAACATTTAGGTATTGTTGGAACCTTCTGAAAAGTTTCCAGTGTTAAGCTGCTATTTGAACTTGGTGGTCTTTTCTTTTTATCTCAGTGTTTGCAGTGAATCTGACTGCAGATCATTTCCTGTGGTTGCATCTGCTTCAGCTTTAAATTTTACTTGTGTTCATTCTGCTGTTAACAGTGATTAGTCAGCATGGTGGCAAAATCGTTCAAATTTAAAAGAAAAATAAATAAAAATGATAGTTTTGCTTTTTGGTGCTGTTGAATAGTTACAGTTGTGTTTAAACATTTCCATCCACTCATCATGGGTGTTGGGTTTATATTTTATTATTCTCATTTGTATTGAGAAATATATAACCATATATACTTAGAGGTGTGTAATAGATTGTGTAGTGAGATGACGTGTGATCCTTAGTAGTCTGCAAAGACTCTGTGCGCATTCCAGAGTGCTCTGGCATTCACAGCCACATCCTGGGGTCATGAGAGAGGTCGTACCTTCTCTTATTGTTTTATGGTATGATGAACACATCTATGTCTGTTTTAGTATAAGTGCCTTTTGTTTAAATGAACTGCTGGACTTCCAGGCCTTTGTTCACATGTATACCTATGTAATGATATCCTATGTTAATGAACCTATGCATATTCATGTAACCTCAATAAAGACCAGTGCTACGAGGGAGCAGACGAGAGCGACTGGGGTGAGCGACAGGAACATGCTTGTCACAGTTCTCTCCCTCGTGTACGAGTAACACAAAGAACTTTGGTGACTTGCGTCTTGCTTCTGTAGTTGTAGTAGAATTGTCTCGTTCCAGCGAGGGGCTGTGCTAGACAGACCCATCAATGGGCATGAATGTCATGATAATTTTCTGCTTTTAATGATTTCTTTCAACTGTTGTTTTCAATTGTTTTCCCGTTTGGAATGATTGTACACCATACATCTTTAATGACTTTAAAAAACACGTTTATTTTGGATTTTCTCTAATTGACACAGAGTTAAAAAGTATACACACAGGCTTAAATACGTACATAGACTCACTTATTCTTGGTCTCTGGCTTTCTTCCACAGCATGTCGTTTTCCTGTTTTCTTCTCCCTACACCAACCGGTTGCCCCAGATGGGCGTCCTGTTATGAAATCAATCAATGTAGAGCAGTGAAACAAACCACGGAGGCCCCAGAAGAGTGCAATCAAACGGTGAGTTTATTAACATACAGGAGAAGAAATATCAGCATATGTCTTCTGACAAAAATACACTTCATGATGATTTTATAGCATCGGAGTTTACGACCCTCGTGCGTCAATTACAGATTAAAATACATCGATTACAGTCAATGGTACATTTTAGAAGTAGAACAAAACGCAGTTAGAAGCTAAATGAGTTAAGGCCTCAGGCCTGGCACATTTCTAGATTATATGTGTATTATAAGCATGTATGCAATTATCCTTCTATGCTCTAGTCTTTAACACAATAGATTGTGAAGACATCGCGCCTCACAAAGCTCACGACCCTCTGTAGACTAAGCAACAACTCTAAATGAGCACAGTCAATGCAATGTGTATGAAATACTTCTGGCCGTACCAGCATTAAAAGTTAACATAATGGAAGGATCCTTAAATGAACATCTTCAATAAACAACTTCAACCCAATATCAATACTGTAAGAAATATTATTAAGGGGAATAATGCTATAAAGAATGTTATTAATGCAATTATAATAATGCAGGTTATATGGTAAATGGCCTGTATTTATATAGCACTTTACTAGTCCCTAAAGACCCCAAAGTGCTTTACATATCCAGTCATCCACCCATCCACACACTGGTGATGGCAGCTACATTGAAGCCACAGCCACCCTGGGGCGCACTGACAGAGGCGAGGCTGCCGGACACTGGCGCCACCGGGCCCTCTGACCACCACCAGTAGGCAACGGGTGAAGTGTCTCGCCCAAAAGAAAACAACGACCGAGACTGTCCAAGCCGGGGCTCGAACCGGCAACCTTCTGAATACAAGGCAAACACCCAACTCTTGAGCCACGATCGCCCAATATATGGCAGCAATAAAAGAATTTCTGGATCTCCACAGTCCCTCCCTGAGCCTGTTTCTGTTGGAGATTTCTTCCCACTGAAAGGGAGTTTTTCCTTCCTACTGTTGCCACAGTTCTTCTAAGGCCCATCTGGAGGCCAGGCGTAGCCTGAAAATGGGACATGTGCCCACCTTCCTGTAGGCCCATCACACGCAGGAGGTGCCAGAGGGGTTGGTTCTGTGCTCATGCGTGAAAAAAACAGTTCAGAATACCCGGCCATGATGGAGTCTCTGGGCGGGGTGCTTGAGGTTGCTACACCTGAAGATGCTTGACAGATCTGAACCAAAGTGGTGTTCTTTTTTTGGACTTCTGTAGAAACCACAGTTTGTCTATTATCACCACCATGTTTGAACATAAGGGTGTCCATAAGTGCATGTTGCACCAAGACCCCCGAGGCTGCAGGTCGATGATTGATTTTCAGATCATATTATCAGATAAGTGGCCATATTTTTCTGGGTTGGATCAAGTGGGGGGGGGGGGGGCTGGACAAAACCTGGTGCACTTAAATGTATAATGAGGATGTGCGGGGGACTTCAGTCAGAGGTAGTCAATAGGTACAAAGAGGACAAGCACAATGGAGTTTGAGCAGTAGCTGAAACAAAAACTCGAGTGTGTGACGAGTTTGGAGGGGCCATGGAAAAAGACTTTTGGACTGCCTCGAAGAAATTCTGCCAGACCATCAGGCAACTCAGGAGGGGAAAGTGATGCTGCTCCTTTACTGTATACACTGCGAGTGGAACACTGTTGACTTTACCTGAGGACATTTTCAGGTGGTGGAAGGAATACTTGAACAATTTATGAACAGAATTGGTGACAAAGGGCAGCCCTGGTGGAGCCCAACACCCACCAGAAACAAATCTTATCAAGCTCTTGCAATGGTTGTTTAAGAATTTAATGGCCCATAGCAACGGGCCCCTCCAGGTCTCCCACAAACCCCATACTACTCAGTGAATACCTCGGGCAACAGAAACCCAAGAAAGAGGAGGAAGAGGAGGACCCATCATGGAAGGACAGGCCCCTGCACGGTATGCACCACCGACAGATACAGAAGGTGGCTGACATCCAGAAATCCTACCAGTGGCTGGACAAAGCTGGACTGAAAGGCAGCACAGAGGCACTAATCATGGCAGCAAAGGAACAAGCTCTGAGCTTCCTTGTCTTGATGTCAGTGGCTTCTATCTCCTTCTATGGTCCTGTTGATCTTGTATAGGTCTAGGCTTTCCAGGATTCATGTGTGGGGCATTGAGTCATAGGTCTTCTTGTAATCAATCCAGGCAGAGCACAGGTTGGCCAGCCCAGTTTTGCAGTCTCGGGTGACTGCTCGGTCTACCAGTAGCTGGTGTTTTGCGCCTCTGGTATTCTTGCCAATCCCTTTCTGTTCCCCACTGATGTATTGAGCCATGTTCACTCGCATGTGCTGTGCCAGTGTGCCTGCACATGTGATGTGACAATAAAAGTGATTTGATTTGATTTGATGTGCCTGTTCATCTTAGCTGCTACGATGCCTGACAGGAGCTTTCCTGTGGTTCTGAGGCAGTTTATTGGTCGGTAGTTGGACGGGACCAGTCCCTTCTGGGGGTACTTGAGGAGAAGGACTGTCCGGCCTTCGGTTAGCCATTCCCGGTGTCTCTCATCAACTAGCAGCTGGTTCATTTGTGCTGCCAGGTGCTCATAGAGTGCAGTCAGCTTCTTTAGCCAGCAGGCATAACCCATGTCGGGGCCTGGTGCTATCCAACTCTTCATACTGGCAACCCTTGCCACTGTGATGGCAGAGGTTGGAAGGTTGGCCTCTAGTGTTGTTTGCCACAGTATTTCAGTCCAGTATTTCTCAGTTTCCAGCCTTAGTAGTACTGTTCTCATATTGTTCCCCTGCCACTGAGAGCACACCTTGGAGAAAAGGTGTTTTTTTTACTATCCCGCGTGTATATAAAACAGCTCTGAACCATACTAAAGGGACCTCTGGCTAATATGTCGGGTTCTGTGTCAGGCTTGTAGCCGAAAACTAGCTTTACTTTGTTGTCTTGGTCAACTTTGCTAGCGCGAGCCAGAGAGAGGCGTTGAAAGGCCGCTCCAACGGAACTTATTGTTTTAGAGGAAAACACAAACACAGTGTACAGTCGAGTCTTAATAGCTTACTTACAACTGGCACTCAGGCACTCTTTTTTAGCTGCAGTGGTTATTATTATATTTACATTCTTCCATCTCCCGTTTCTGGTCGGTGACAACTCATACTTTCGACTCTCCCTTTTCTCCCTCTTTCACGCTCACAGACACATAACTGTCATGGGCTGGGTCTGTGACCCAGCATTTTGAGTTCATGATATATTGTTTATTTCTTTTATTAGTATGGGGAAATGTTAAGTTCTTGTTTTGTATTGTTAGTTAGAACTTGAGGCTTCATGTTTTATCATTTATCATTTGGGTTAAGCTCATCTAGCTCCTGTGTCTTATGTTTTACGGAGTCGTGGCTCAGTGAGGACATCCCGGACTGCGCGCTCAAGCTGGAGGGCTTTCATCTGCTGCGCGCGGACCGGCAGGCCGCTCTCTCCGGTAAAACCAAAGGTGGAGGCGTCTGCTTCTACATCAATAGTGGCTGGTGCACAGATGTAACAGTGATTGCTCAGCACTGCTCTCCCTCTCTGGAATATCTTTTCATTCACTGCAAACCGTTTTATTCTCCGCGGGAGTTTGCTTCATTCATCCTGGCCGCTGTTTACATCCCGCCAGACGCGGATGCGCGAGCAGCTCAGTGCGCACTCGCAGAGCAGATTCTCCACACGGAGCGGACATACCCGGACTCTCTCATCATTGCTCTTGGGGACTTTAACAAAGCCAATCTGAGCCATGAGCTTCCGAAATACAAACAGTATATTAAATGCCCGACCAGAGAGGAGAGGACATTGGATCACTGCTACAGCACGATCAGCGGGGCCTATCGCGCGGTGCCGCGCGCTTCACTCGGACTTTCTGATCACGTCATGATCCACCTAATCCCCGCGTACAGACAGAGGCTGAAGCTCTCCAAACCTGTCGTGAGGACCAAAAAACTGTGGAGCAACGAGGCTGTGGAGGAGCTTCGCACGTGTTTGGAAACCACAGACTGGGACACTTTGAAGGCTGCTTCTAACAGCTTGGACGAGTTTACGGACACTGTCACCTCCTATATCCACTTCTGTGAGGACAGCATTGTGCCATCACGCACCAGGGTGAGTTATAACAATGACAAACCCTGGTTTACCCCTAAACTCAAAAAGCTGTGGCTGGAAAAGAGTAAGGCGTTCAGAAGCGGAGACAGGGACTGCTACAGAGAGGCCAAGTACAAGTTCACTAAGGAAGTGGACATTGCCAAACATCAGCACTCTGAGAAGATGCAGCAGCAGATATCAGAGAATGACTC
Source organism: Astatotilapia calliptera (assembly GCF_964374335.1). NCBI lineage: Eukaryota > Metazoa > Chordata > Actinopteri > Cichliformes > Cichlidae > Astatotilapia > Astatotilapia calliptera. The sequence goes on along the minus strand of NC_137424.1, from coordinate 84,085,570 downwards.
GGCCTCTGTGTGGAAAGGTTTTAGGAATATTACAAACTACAAGCCTAAAACCCCCCACTCCACTGACGACTTGCTCTTGGCCAACACCCTTAACGACTTCTACTGTCGTTTTGACGAGCCATCAGGCAGCCTTCACACCTCCAACGACCCCAACAATAGAGGCACTTTGGACACTCATTCCCCCACCTCTCCCCCCTCCATAGAGCCTTCACCACCTTCAAACTGTTCACCTACAACACCCCCCTCCTCACCCCACACAAAAGAGGATTTCACACCACCTCCTCCGACCACAACTCTTCATATTCATGAAGCAGATGTGAGGAAGCAGTTTAAGAATCTGAATGCTCGGAAAGCTCCCGGCCCAGACGGTGTGTCTCCTGCCACCCTCAGACACTGTGCAAACGAGCTGGCCCCAGTGTTTTCTGGCATCTTCAACTCCTCACTGCAGGCATGTCATGTGCCTGCCTGCTTCAAGTCCTCTACCATAATCCCTGTCCCCAAGAAACCTAGGATCACTGGACTAAATGACTACAGACCCGTGGCTCTGACATCTGTGGTCATGAAGTCATTTGAGCGCCTAGTTCTCTCCCATCTCAAGACCCTCACGGCCCCCCTCCTGGACCCCCTGCAGTTTGCATATAGAGCCAACAGGTCTGTAGACGACGCCATCAACATGGCCCTACACTTCATCCTGCAGCATCTGGACTCCCCAGGAACCTACGCCAGGATCCTGTTTGTGGACTTCAGCTCTGCCTTCAACACCATCCTTCCAGACCATCTCCGAGACAAGCTTTCCCAGATGAATGTGCCTGATCCCATCTGCCGGTGGATCACTGACTTCCTGACGGACAGGAAGCAGCACGTGAGGCTGGGGAAGAATGTCTCAGACTCCCGGACCATCAGCACCGGCTCCCCTCAGGGCTGTGTTCTTTCTCCTCTGCTCTTCTCCCTGTACACCAACTGCTGCACCTCCACCCACCAGTCTGTCAAGCTAATCAAGTTTGCAGATGACACCACCGTTATTGGACTCATCTCGGACGGGGACGAGTCTGCCTACAGGAGAGAGGTTGAACGTCTGGTGTCCTGGTGCAGCCACAACAACCTGGTGCTGAATGCCCAGAAGACAGTGGAGATTATTGTGGACTTCAGGAAGCACACAGCCCCACTCCCCCCCATCATCCTGACTGACACCCCCATCACCTCTGTTGACTCATTCCGCTTCCTGGGTACCACCATCACCCAGGACCTGAAGTGGGAGCCCACCATCACCTCCGTCATCAAGAAAGCCCAGCAGAGGATGTACTTCCTGAGGCAGCTGAAGAAATTCAACCTGCCAACACGGACGATGATGCAATTCTACACCGCAATCATCGAGTCCATCCTCACCTCCTCCATCACCGTGTGGTACGCTGGAGCCACTGTCAGGGACAAACAGAGACTGCAGCGTGTTGTGCGCTCTGCTGAGAAGGTGATTGGCTGCAGACTCCCATCTCTGCAGGACCTGTACACCTCCAGGACACTGCGGCGTGCAGCCCGGATCTCAGCTGACCCTTCCCACCCTGGACACAGTCTGTTTGACCTGCTCCCCTCAGGCAGGAGGCTCCGGTCCATTCGCACCAGAACCTCTCGCCACAAGAACAGTTTCTTCCCCTCTGCTGTTGGACACATGAACAATAACCACATGACTGTCCCCGCCACTCACACATGACCCTACGCTGTGTCACTGCATCATTTCATGTCTGGCACTGATCACCACCTGCACTCATGTATATATCCTTCTACGTAGCACTCTTAATTCTTATTCTCATGTATATATCTAATGTATATCTCATGCACATATCTTTCTTTCTACATAGCACTTTAATTCTTATTGTTTGCACTGAAGCACCGCAGCAAATTCCTAATGTTGTAAACCTCAACATCTGGCAATAAACCCATTCTGATTCTGATTCTGATTCTGATTCTAAAACCCCCAAGTGGTTCAGCCTTTGTTTTTTTTATTGATCCCCTCATTTCCCTGGGCTTTGGTCTCACCTGCCCTTTGTGTTTGTTGTGGGATTTCTCTTTAATGTATTGTCCTTTCATGTATTGTCTTGATGAAATGCTTTCAAGTTACTTAGTTTAGTATGGGTTGTGGGATTTCTCTTTAATGAATTGTCTTGATGAAATGCTTTCATGTTACTTAGTTTAGTACGTCTGGTTTACACCTCATTCACGCCAGAAAACAGACGGTGAGAAACTGGTGAATGTCTCCCAGGAGACGGAAGCCAGGAGACAGAAGCTCACACAGGAGGACTTGACCCCAGAGTGGGGGAGATTCACATAGGTGATAGAGAGTCTTCCTGTTTAGACCCAAGGTGTGAACTGCAACTGTAAAAGCCTTTTGTTCTGCGACTGTGTATAAAAAGGACTTGAATTGTTCATTGTCAGAGACGACTTTCAGTGCCCCCTGACTGACATCCCTCCTTATGCATGAGATAGCTGAAATAAAGGTGTTGTTACAACTCATTGTGTCTGCAGGCTTTGGTAATTAAAATTTCCACAACAGTTTGGCGCCGTGAGCAGGGTGATCCAGTGTTCTCGCTGAAGGACGGCTCTGGGACAGCTGATCACCCCGAGGTAGCAATATGCTTCAGTCCTGCCAGCTGTTTAAAGCAAAGAGAAAGGCAGAGTCACAGAGCCTGTGCTTCAGCGACCACCGAGATCACCTTGACGAATCGAGGGGAAACTCCTGCAGAACAGTGAGCTGTATCTACCTTTTTAACAAGTCACGAGAGTTTTGTGTCTGGCCGTGTGAGCGTGTTGCAGCCTTCGCTCAAGAAGGTGAACGTGTTACGACCTTCCAGGGCAAGAGCTCCGAGGGAGTCTTCGTGTAGAATCACGGAGAGTCTTCGTGTAGAATCAGGGAGTGACATTCCTAGCGTCTTCTAAAAGATCCTAACTTCTTCAAAGGAGACTAGGGGTGGTGGTGTTCGTTCCTTGGTCCGTAGAAGGCAAGGAACCTCACGGGGGATGCCTCGTGTAGTAGTATGGGATCTAGATCCAGTAAGGCAGCCAGCAGAGCCGGACTAGCGGCTGGAGAGGCGGCTGTGGCAAGCGCTCCACGAGGTGGCCAGGGACAAAACTCAATATTTGACTGTATGGTTAAGAAATGGGGAATAGGGTGTATTAAACATGTTGTTAAGTGGCAAAAAGTAAACAGGTTTCCTGAAAAAGGATCCATAAGTGTTAACCAGTTAAAGAAAATAGAGGAACATTTGTGGGAGGAAGAAGCAAAATTATTGAATAAAGGGAAAGTTAGAACCATAGAACTGCGTAGGGTAAGCGATGAGAAGGAATGTTTGAAAATGTGGAAGCAGAAAGGAGAGCAAACAAAGCAGCTCTGAAAGAACTACCTAGATAAGTGCGTGGAAGGGAGGCTGACGCAGAATCTGCCTCAGCGCCTCTTCCACTTCTGTATAACATGGAGAACAAAACATAATTTCCCTGTTCATGCACTGTGCTTCCCCAGTTCAGACTGTTTTGCAGGGCCTGAAAGCCGATGCGGACCTGGACTCCTTTCCCTCCCTATCCCGCTCTGCACCACACGCCTCACTGCCAGAGGATGCCAGCGCCAATTCCACAACTGAGGAGCGACAGCCCCGCCAGGATGAAGCGGAAAGAATGACACTCAGATCCGACACAGCGCTCAGTCAAACACGGAGTGCGTCACGAGCTGAAGCGACGAAAGAGAAAACACAACAACGGAGAGGAAAGAGCAGAAGTAAGGACAGCCGCCATGGATATTATGCCTGCCTTTTGCCACGGATCAGCCTGAAAATTCTCTCACTGATGATGAGCGGGACGATACAGACAACGCAGACAGCAGCGAGGAGGTCAAAAAGTTCTAGACCGGGCAGAGAACGCGAAGACAGCGACAGGCGAAAGGACAACCCCTGCAGCTCCCGATGGTGGAAGTGGCGGGACCCGAGGGACCTATTTTAGTGCACAGACCGTGGACACAGTCAGACATCGCTGACGCCACAAGCCATCTACCTGACCCTCTTGTGTCGGGTGCAAAGTTCGGTGAGCAGCTCCTATTTTTCTGTCAAGAATATGGTCCCACGGGTCAAGAAATTAGACGTGCACTGGCAGGCAAGCTGAAACCATGCGACCTGAGGAGAATATCATCTCACTTGCCTGATCCTACGCTGAGGATACGACACCTGGCCTATGAACATGGAGAAAACCGTGAATATTGTACTGCAGTGACCCACCTGATAGATAAGCTGAAGGAGGTTTTCTCAGATAAGCTGGACATGTCAAAGATTCAGGCTTGCAAGCAAAGAAAGGATGAATCTGTGGATGATTTCATAGATCGCATGACAACTGTGTTTGAAGCTAATGGGGGAATACCCAAAGATGACATGACGGGCGCCTCCACTTCCACATATGAGCACCATCTCTGCGGCCATATTTTCCGGGGACTGAGATCAGATGTGGCAGCCGAGGTAAAGCATTCATACGTGGGGGGAGAAGATGAACCGTGGCTAACGGAGCTACGATGCCATGCCCGCCACACTCAGAGCCACCTGGATGAAAAGAAAAGCAAAAGAGAGGAAAAACAGAATGCCGACCTCCATAATGCAGCCCTAACACTGTATAAAGCCGTGGCAAACCCGCACGGAGGTTTCCACAACAGAGACAGTTGGCGTGGCCGAAGTGGGGAGAACAGACAAGACCGAGGACATTATCAACAACAACAGCAGTCAAGAAGAGATCGGGATGCCTGTTTTGTCTGTGGGGACTATGGACATTGGCAAGGAACCTGTCCTAACCGTGGCCGTCGTGGAGATAGACAGCAACAACACCGGAATTACCAAAGGCTGAGCCTACAGTCCCTATTGCCAGTCTAGGCAATGGCGTGTCCAGCGGGGTGGCCTGGGGGGGGGCACAGGCCACCCCCCCAACCAGACAGGCCACCCCAGGTGCCACCCCAAAGGCAAAACAATAAAATTCAATCAAATATCAAATGTCCGATTATGTTTTCACGGTGACGCTCAGATATCCGAGTGTAAGTGAATGCAGCATCGGCTTCTGCGCTATGTGCATCAGGTTAGCAAAGGTAGGAGAGCGAAGCACGAAAGACAACACTGCAGGAAACAGTTTTTCGGTGAAAGAAAACGAGGACAGAATAAATGTCCCGGTAATGTTAAGTTTGTTGAGTTTAGTAAACTTCGGTGAAATTAGAATCCCAAGGAAAAAATAACACTTAAAGAATTTTTGCAGCCGTGGAATATTTCAGACAGTATGCTACTGAGGGCAGCTAACATAAGAGTTATGAGTTATAATCTAAGTCGTAACATTGCTGTATGGAGCTGCAGATTTGGTTGCAGGTTAACATAGCTGGACTGGCCATCGGGCATACCGGGCATATCCCCAGTGACTTATTTTTTATTTTTTTGTAACGGCATGAACAATGAGAGGTGGTGGATTGGCCAGATGCAGGTCGATGTGTAGAAATAACTCAGTTGTTTGGTGGTGGCTATGGCGGAGCTTCCACAGAGGCCAGCAGGTAGATGAGGGAAGGGGAGGCAGGAGGAGGAGGAGAGCCCCGAGGCAGCCACCAGTCCGAGTGTCAGGTGAACTGAACTTCAGGTAAGAAGTTATGACCTGCAGTCTATCTGGGTCAGATATAAACCAAGTTTAGGTGGAGTTTATTTTCATGTTGCTGACTTTTTACTGTCAGTTGCAATAACTCATACTGTGTTCTAGCCAGCTTGACGGAGTTTTTATACAGCTGGGTGGGTGCTATGATGTTACTGATAGTGAACTTTATTTTATTCATAAGGTTAGTTAGTAGAGTTGCCAACGGCTCCTTAAAAAAATGGAATGGTCCCTCATTCAGAGAAAATATTACACGTTTCGTATTGAGCTGAGAAGAGACGCAGTTTGTCCCGAACTTTAGCTAGAATGGAAAAAGACACAAAGCTGGAGTTATTCTGTCGTTACGCTGCACAGCTGCCTCTTCTCCTCTCATCCTCCCCCCTCCCTCTCCTGTTGCTACTTCAATCATGAAACTGATCAATGATCAGCTGATCGGCTTTTCTCTCTTGTTTGTTTATCGCCCACTTTGCGCCAGAAAGAGGAAACCAGCGGATGTCGCGCTAAACAACAGCAGCACGTTTAAGCTTGATCAGCTGTTGTTAGAATTTATTTAATATTAATTTCTAGTATCAGCTGATGTTTGCTGGAGCCACAGCTGTAAAGCTGCTGGTCATGATGTCGGTTTGGATATGTGGTGAGAGGGAAACATGAAGATGAAACCAGGAGATGTCCTTACTGAACCATCAGAGCTGTGATGGAGAAACAGGTTTACCTTTTAGGTGACATGGATGAGTTGAAGTTATGAACTGTTTCTGAGAGACAAATAACACCAGGATCCTTTTCTATGTAGCTGACAGCTGGTAACTGTGCAGGGGCGGGTCTAGCAAAGTTTTGCCAGGGGGCCAGGTAGGGCATTAACAGGGAAAGGTGGGCACAAAGAAATACTTTTCTTTCTTATTCTCATTTAAAATATCTCGCTTTTATTAAATAATTATCTAAATCTTACAACCAAAGTTTTTATCTGACGTAAAATGTATAGAAATCATACATATACCAACAAGACTGTACATCACTGTCACAGCAGGGTTTGTTTTCAGTGAAAGTCTTTATGGCTTTACTACCTGGTGGGCCGGTCTGTAGTGAAAATAATCAATTTTTTTGTCCCAGTCCAGCCCTGCAGGTTAATACTGGCAGTGTCACCATGCCAGCTGACTGTATTTCATCATCAGCCAGTGTTGTTCTTTATCAATATTACCAAAGTTTACCATAAGGAAGCAAAGAAAGTATTTACTTGCTTTCAGGTTTTATTCAAATGTTAGTCTTTTCAGTTGTTTCCCCACTTTTTTCCTGTTTCAAAATCAAACACCAGTTTGTGAGAAGATTATCTTCTCTTTTTAACAGGCAGATAAAGTTTTGCATTGGCATTGGCTAATTTGTCAGTTGTTTGTTACAAATGTTCGTATTTTAATATTCAAAAATGTTTTTGCCCAAAACATATGTGCTCTACATGTCAGTAAAAATACTATGCAAATATTGCTGTCTTTGAATGCTGAGTAAACACTGACAAAGCACTGATTGTATCTCTTGTACTTTATCAACGCAGTATCTAAAAACTTTGCACCGTAGTGGTTAAAATCTCATTCTAATAAGAGTTAAAAGTGCATTTGGTTATTAGGTTTATTGGATTATTGAATTATGGTTAAGGGTTGGTAGAATTTTTTTTTTAAACATTATCTGCCAATTAAATCTGCCACCCTTCTCCAAATCTGTGCCCCTACCTGGCCCCCCCAACAAAAAATTTCTAGACACGCCACTGAGTCTAGGCAGCCGGGGGTCAGTCCGCCAGGGCCTCCGCTCCTGGCCGCCACCCGGCACACAATGCACCCGACCCCTATGGCGCCTCCTGCGGGTGGTGGGCCTGCGGGAGGATGGGCCCATGTCTCCTCTTCGGGCTGTGCCCGGCCGGGCCCCGGTAACCCTATCCCGGGCAGGGTAAATTGTTCCCTCGATATTCTTTTCATAAGTGAGGAGGAACAATGCAGTTTTCGTCCTGGTCACGGAACACTGGACCAGCTCTTTATCCTCTCGAGGATACTTGAGGGTGCATGGGAGTTTGCCCAACCAGTCTACATGTGTTTTGTTGACTTGGAGAAGGCATTCGACCGTGTCCCTCGGGGCGTCCTGTGGGAGGTGTTGCGGAAGTATGGAGTGTCTGGCCCATTGCTACGGTCCATTCGATCCCTATACAACCGTTGCAAGAGCATGGTTTGCATTGCCGGCAATAAGTCGGACTCATTCCTGGTGGGTGATGGGCTCCGCCAGGGCTGCCCTTTGTCTCCGGTTCTGTTCATAATTTTTATGGACAGGATTTCTAGGCGCAGCCAAGTGGCGGAGGGCTTTCGCTTTGGTGGCCTCAGAATCTCATCTCTGATTTTAACGGATGATGTGGTTCTGTTGGCTTCATCGAGTGAGGGCCTCCAGCTCGCACTGGAACGGTTCGCAGCCGAGTGTGAAGCAGCGGGAATTAGGATCAGCACCTCCAAATCTGAGGCCATGGTTCTCAGCTGGAAAAGGGTGGAGTGCCCACTCCGGGTCGGGGATGAGTTCCTGCCCCAAGTGGAGGAGTTCAAGTATCTCGGGGTCTTGTTCACGAGTGATGGGAGAAGGGAGCCGGAGATCGACAGACGGATTGGGGCTGCAGCTGCAGTAATGCGGACGCTGCACCGGTCTGTCGTGGTGAAGAGGGAGCTGAGTGTAAAAGCGAAGCTCAATTTACCGGTCGATCTACGTTCCTACCCTCACCTATGGCCACGAGCTGTGGGTAGTGACCGAAAGAACGAGATCGCGGATACAAGCGGCAGAAATGACCTTCCTCCGAAGGGTGGCTGGCCTCTCCCTTAGAGATAGGGTGAGAAGTTTGGCCATCCGGGAGGGGCTCAGAGTAGAGCAGCTGCTGCTCCACATCGAAAGGAGCCAGCTGAGGTGGTTCGGGCATCTGACAAGGATGCCCCCTGGGCGCCTCCTGGGTGAGGTGTTCCAGGCATGTCCCACCGGGAGGAGGCTCCGAGGCAGACCCAGGACACGCTGGAGAGATTATATCTCTCGGCTGGCCTGGGAACGCCTTGGTGTTCCCCCGGATAAGCTGGAGGAGGTGGCTGGGGAGAGGGAGGTATGGGCCTCTTTGCTTAGGCTGCTGCCCCCGCGACCCGGCCTCGGATAAAGCGGATGAAGATGGATGGATGGATGGATGGATGGATGGATGGATGGATGGATGAGCCCACGGTGGGAGTAAGCGGACTGAGAACGAAAGGAAAGGACGCCAGAGTACGCTTCAGGCTGTGGTTTGCCCACCTCATCAGAACAGGAAAGTGAAAATCACACACACATACACACGCCCATTGATGTAGAAAGTGTTTTACACACAGACACACACACTTTAATACAGCACTCTTTTGAGCATGTAGAACACGTTTCTTTGTCACCAGCTGGTACATATGTACATTTAAATAGCGCGCCTTATAAATCACTGCCCTTGTATAAAATGTTAGTTTGTAATCAGGAAGGAGAATCTCTTGTAGATTCCAGGGCCACCCACTCTGTACTATGCTCAGATTCTCTCTCACCCCAGCCCGTGCTGGGTGAGAGGTTCACTCATTCTGTATCAGCATCAGGAACCATACAGAGAGAAACTTTCACCATACCCCTGTGTTGTGTAGACGGACAGGGTAGAAAATTCACACACGAGTTTGTGTTCAGACCTGTGCCCAGTCAATTTGCTTGCCAGAGATTTGATGTGCAAACTGAAAATAAGTTTAATCTCCTGCTATAATGGCATCACAATCACGCAATCTGACTATGATTATATGATGGTGAAATATGACCCCGTGACTCCAGCTTTCGCTTACGGGTGGAAGCTGGAGGAGGGGCCGCTTGTTACAGAATTCACACAAGCGACTCGCAACTGCATGCCTCCAGATGTCTGTTTTATGGCTCCTGGAGAGTTGAGTTGCACGTCTCACTTTTTTCTGCATGGCCTTGATGACAGTTATGAGGAAGAATGGTGCAGAACCGAGAATGATTTACTAACTGTGACATATATGTTTTGGAGCTCCACATTTGCCGCGCTTGCGATTTCTCTCACCGATGAGCAAAGAAACATGTTTACCCCACTCCACTGATGACTTGATCTTGGCCAACACCCTCAACGACTTTTACTGCCGTTTTGACGAGCCATCAGGCAGCCTTCACACCTCCAACGGCCCCAACAATAGAGACACTTTGGACACTCATTCCCCCACCTCTCCCCCCTCCATAGAGCCATCACCACCTTCAAACTGTTCACCTACAACACCCCCCTCCTCACCCCACACAAAAGAGGATTTCACACCACCTCCTCCCACCACAACTCTTCATATTCATGAAGCAGATGTGAGGAAGCAGTTTAGGAGTCTGAATGCTCGGAAAGCTCCCGGCCCAGACGGCGTGTCTCCTGCCACCCTCAGACACTGTGCAAACGAGCTGGCCCCAGTGTTTTCTGGCATCTTCAACTCCTCACTGCAGGCATGTCATGTGCCTGCCTGCTTCAAGTCCTCTACCATAATCCCTGTCCCCAAGAAACCTAGGATCACTGGACTAAATGACTACAGACCCGTGGCTCTGACATCTGTGGTCATGAAGTCATTTGAGCGCCTGGTTCTCTCATATCTCAAGACCCTCACGGCCCCCCTCCTGGACCCCCTGCAGTTTGCATACAGAGCCAACAGGTCTGTAGACGACGCCATCAACATGGCCCTACACTTCATCCTGCAGCATCTGGACTCCCCAGGAACCTACGCCAGGATCCTGTTTGTGGACTTCAGCTCTGCCTTCAACACCATCCTTCCAGACCATCTCCGAGGCAAGCTTTCCCAGATGAATGTGCCTGATCCCATCTGCCGGTGGATCACTGACTTCCTGACGGACAGGAAGCAGTATGTGAGGCTGGGAAAGAATGTCTCGGACTCCCGGACCATCAGCACCGGCTCCCCTCAGGGCTGTGTTCTTTCTCCTCTGCTCTTCTCCCTGTACACCAACTGCTGCACCTCCACCCACCAGTCTGTCAAGCTAATCAAGTTCGCAGATGACACCACCGTTATTGGGCTCATCTCGGACGGGGATGAGTCTGCCTACAGGAGGGAGGTTGAACGTCTGGTGACCTGGTGCAGCCACAACAACCTGGTGCTGAATGCCCAGAAGACAGTGGAGATTATTGTGGACTTCAGGAAGCACACAGCTCCACTCCCCCCATCATCCTGACTGACACCCCCATCACCTCTGTGGACTCATTCCGCTTCCTGGGTACCACCATCACCCAGGACCTGAAGTGGGAGCCCACCATCATCTCCGTCATCAAGAAAGCCCAGCAGAGGATGTACTTCCTGAGGCAGCTGAAGAAATTCAACCTGCCAACACGGACGATGATGCAGTTCTACACCGCAATCATCGAGTCCATCCTCACCTCCTCCATCACCGTGTGGTACGCTGGAGCCACTATCAGGGACAAACAGAGACTGCAGCGTGTTGTGCGCTCTGCTGAGAAGGTGATTGGCTGCAGACTCCCATCTCTGCAGGACCTGTACACCTCCAGGACACTGGGGCGTGCAGCTCGGATCTCAGCTGACCCTTCTCACCCTGGACACAGTCTGTTTGACCTGCTCCCCTCAGGCAGGAGGCTCCGGTCCATTCGCACCAGAACCTCTCGCCATAAGAACAGTTTCTTCCCCTCTGCTGTTGGACACATGAACAATAACCACATGACTGTCCCCGCCACTAACACATGACCCTACACTGTGTTCACTGCATCATTTCATGTTTGGCACTGATCACCACCTGCACTCATGTATATATCATGTATGTATCTATCTACTTAGCACTTTTAATTCTTATTCTTATTTTTATTTTCATGTCTATTTAAGCGTAATTTATGACAGTATGTTTGCACTGAAGCACCGCAGCAATTTCCTAATGTTGTAAACCTGCTCAACATTTGGCAATAAAACCCTTTCTGATTCTGATTCTGATTCTTTACTATGGATGCATCCATCCCACATGTTTCCCTGGCAAAAGCTCACAGCTTCCAGTGGGAAGACATGGGAGAATTTATGCACCGGTGCTACCGCGCTTGCGATTGGGAGACTACAGAGAATCCCACAGTACTGTTTTCTCGAGAAATGAAAGCCTACAAAAAGACCATGACGTATACAGTCCAGTGTGTCCGCTCAGTTGAGCTAGTGAACATAGCTGTCGCACACTGTCTGTTTCAAACGACACCTCCTCTAAACTCCTCACACCCCCTGCTGACAGAGGTGCCTGACGGCCTGTGGGCCTCATCTAAGTATGATGTAGGCCTGATTACAGATTGTGAGCCAGTGGTAATCACTCCAAAGTCCTCGTTTAGACCATGCCAAAGACAACATCCTCGGAAACAGGAAGCCATAGAGGGGATTACTCCTGTGTTTGAATCCCTGTTAAAGGCCGGAGTAATTATCCCATGCCCCACCTCTCTGGTTCGCACTCCACTATTCCCTGTGAAGAAAATCAGAGGACCAAATGAACCTGTTGAGTGGAGGTTTGTGCAGGACTTACAAGCTGTGAACAAGGTTGTAATCCCCAGAGCCCCTGTGGTTCCTAACCCCCACACCATTTTGTCCCAAATCCCATCTGACGCTATGTGGTTTACTGTTGCTGACCTGACTAATGCATTCTTCTCTGTTCCAGTTCACTCAGATAGCCAGTTCTGGTTTGCTTTGAGTTCCAGGGAAAGGCTTACACATTCATTCGGTTGTGTCAAGGCTACTGTGAGTCCCCCACGATTTACAATGCCGCCTTAAGAGACTCTCTGTCAGACTTGATCCTCTCCGAAAGCACAGTGTTACTGCAATATGTCAATGATCTGCTACTGTGTGCACCCACACAAGAGCAGTGTCTGGCAGATTCTCTCACTTTACTGACACATTTGCATCACAAGGGCCACAAAGCTAGTAAGTCAAAACTGTAGTTTTGTAAAGAGCAAGTCACATTCTTAGGGCATGTGATTTCTTACAACTGTCACCAGATTTCCTCCAAGAGGGTGGAAGCTGTGATGACTATTCCAAAACCCCTCACCAAAAAACAGGTGATGTCATTCCTAGGAACCACATCATACTGCCGCAATTTCATTCCACACTACTCCTCTGTGGAGGCTCCACCTACTGCGCTCATTCATTGTGCAAGTCTGTCAGCCAATCATCGCATTTCTTGGAAACCACAGGCTGAAGCTGCCTTCACTTCCTTGAAACAGCTGCTGCAAACAGCGCCCGTTTTAGCGCTTCCAAACCCATCCAAACCATATGCACAAATGGTGGATGAAAAGAATGGTTTCATGTCCTCTTTTCTTTTACAGCAGCATGGTGATTCACTTCGCCCGGTGGGTTATTACTCTTCCAAGCTTGACCCAGTGGCTGCAGGACTGCCTGGATGCCTACGAGCAGTAGCTGCGTGTGAGAAGGCCGTGCTTGCCTCACGTGACATTGTAGGGTACTCTCCTCTGACAGTGCAGGTACCCCATGCAGTTTCTCTCATTTTGCTGGAGCAGAAAACTTCACACCTTTCTGCAGCTCGCTGGCTCAGGTAATCTTCTATACTGCTTGACATGCCCAACATCACAGTGAAACGATGCACAACACTTAACCCAGCCACTCTTCTCCCCACGCAAGAGGATGGTGAACCACACAGCTGCACTGCTGTATTGGGTGAAACTTGTACATCTCGGATTGACTTGTTAGATGTTCCCATCGAGAACTCTGACATAGCGTTATATGCAGATGGCTCCTCCTCACGTGATTCACGTGGAACTAACCGGGTGGGTTTTGCTGTGTGTTCTGATCATGCAACTCTCGTTTCAGGCTCGTTGCCCAGACACTTCTCAGCACAGACTGTGGCACTTGTGGTGCTCACAGAAGCCTGTAAACTTGCGGAGAGTCAGTCGGCCACCATCTACACTGACTCTCGCTACGCGTTTGGTGTGGTGCATGATTTTGGCGCCTTGTGGAGGCACAGAAAGTTCCTGAAATCTGATGGGAAGCCCATCCTCAATGCTAACCAGGTAGCAGCGCTGCTGGATGCCATCCTCCTGCCTGCTCGCATTGCTGTAGTGAAGTGACAAACAGGGCAGAATAATCCCCACACCTCATTTAGGCAGTAGGCAGTCTACCCTCTACCTGCAACAATGCAACGAGCCAGGAAGCAGCTCATCACTGGGGTAGCTCTGATGCTTTTCAGTGGGCTGATGATCACCCTCTGGTGGAGCCTCTGGAGAGATCAGCAGCTGGGCACCCTGCCAACATCCAAGGAAGTTCGTGCAACAGAAGGAGCAACCTACAAGATGAGAGACAAATGCCTTACTGAGTATGGCGGATACATTGAGCTACACTATACGTATGCAACTACCCAGACTTTCAGCTTTGACCTGTGCAATGTGATAGACTGTAAAGGCTATAATGAAAGCTGGAGAGGTTATGATGTTTATTTGTGCATATTTGGACATGGCGTTCCGGGATACCAGAAGCGGTGTCCAAGTTGGAGTTTTGTGTGGTGGCATTCCAGGCCGGGGTACTGGGGAGAACAGACAAAATCAACAGAGGGTAAGATGAAAAGTAAGAACAGTTTTTTCCTTTGTTAGAGCCCAATTGGCAACTGGTACCGGCCTGAACCCATTACTGCTAACAATTAAGAACCTGAATTGGAACCCATTTTCCAGGAGACCAAACTTCCCAGGACAATGCCACGACTCCTTTTATTTAATCATAGGAGTGGACCAGGACGGTGCAGACACAATGGGCATAATGAAGGTAAGACTACATCATGCATTAAGCCCAAACCACAGTATGACCCGTGTTAATGCAACAGAGGTCACCGCCAGAGATGGGCAGTAACGCGTTACTGTAATCCGATTACTTTTTTTGAGTAACGAGTAAAGTAAGGTGTAGCGGCGGCACTCCGTCCCTATTTCACTCTTCTGTACCGCCGTTAGGAGTCAGTCCGTGCATTGAAACGCGAGCAAGTCCAAGTATCCTTCTTGCAAACAATATGTTTATTGACACTTTTAGTTTACATGGCAAGACTCGGTCAAAAAACTGTGTTGCTTCCAGCTTATCCGACTCCCCAACTACGTAATTACAGTGTGCCGGAAGCCCAAAATACTAAAAAGCGCATTAGAATGTTGCACTTCTATAGTCTATACATTTAACAAACAGTATTTTAAAATCAACTAGAATTATATTCTTAACATCAAACATATATATTTCTCCTCTAATCATTTTACCAGTACAAATAAAATTAACCTTTAAATGGCTCTTACATAAGGGATTACTATGGCAAAAACGGTAATTAGATTACCGTTACTTTCCCGTAGGAACGCTGCGTTACTGCGTTACTAAAACCGTGATTTTTTTTGCGAGAATGTCTCATGACAGTGACGTATGCGAGTGCGACGTTAGTGACAACAGCTGTGTGCAGATCAACAATGGATCACATATCGATTGTGGGAGAGAGTATGAGCGTGTAGCGTTTAAAGCGTGGAAGTACTGACCTTACTTTGAGTTTGATTCCATAAAAAGTGACAAAAACATTAGTGTCCATCGTGCGTGGGAAGAAAACTTCTTTTTACAGCGAAAAAAACCCTAAACTTCCGAGCAAGCACCGAGTAGCTACGACGTAATGGGAAACTCACAGAGCTGCCATATCCTTCCACTGACCGCTGTGGCACACCTGCACCAGGGTAAACCTCCGCCTACCCCACTCCTGCTTTACAGGTGAAAATAGAGCAACAGGACCGCTAGTCTTTGATTTTATTTATTTTCTGCTGTGTTTTACTTGCATCTATTTGAAAGACTGAGTGTAAACACAAAAAAAATAAATAAATTATGAGCTGGAATGTGCAGAAAATAGGTTTAAATATTAAACAAATTTCTTCCAGTCAGTGAATGTTGCAGATAATTACATGTTTGCTTGATGCATAAAGTTAAAAGATTAAAACTAATAAAACAAGTTTTAAAAAGGGACTTTTCCATTTGATTACATTTTGTATGATGGATTATGCAGAAAAAGTAGAATTGGGCTGAGAGATCTATCGCTTTATCACCTCTTCAGGTTGTAAATCGGGTTTTTAAAAAGTAACTAAGTAACTAAGTAATTAATTACTTTTGAAAATAAGTAATCAGTAAAGTAACGGGATTACTTTTTGGGGGAAGTAATCAGTAATTAGTTACTGATTATTTTTTTCAAGTAACTTGACCAACACTGGTCACCGCCACCATAGCCAAGCAAAGGTTCAAACCACTTGCGCACCCCTTCGTAAATTATCTGAATATCACCTCCCCAGAGAATGTCGTGCAAGTAGAGACGGGTTACTAGACAAAAATACTTGGCTTGACTGGATAACATGCACAGCCAGGGTAAACAACATGACAGACTGGCCTGCTCTGCAGCCCGCCCCACACTGTTCACTGTGGCTGCCCCTTTATTGTTTTGGGAGGACAGGCCAGGATTTGATTGCATGTTACAGCTCCACATGAGGGAGAGGGTGGACCATGATTGCGCTGTATTAAGTACTCCTTTCCCAGTGGTAAGGAAAAGTGTCACCCCCCCGCGCTTTCTCCCTGAAGGCCGGAAATTATACGTGCCTAACCAGGATAAATGCCACCCCCGTAGGAGCTCCTGAAGATTCATGGTGTGCTAAAATAATAAATGTCACAAAATGGGAAAATATGAGCAACATTAATGTGGCTCGAGCCGATCTGTTCTGGTGGTGCGGTGACAAGGTGCTAAGAGACACTGTCCAGCGGCTGGTCAGGAACCTGCACCATTGTGAGGTTGGCATTCCCTATAGTGTTACCAGGGTCCCATGCAGAGGCCCATGTGGGAAGGGCCCATAGCACCACAACGGAAGATTTTGATTTGGCTAAAAACTCCCCAACTTATATAGATGCTATAGGTATCCCTAGAGGTGTCCCTGATGAGTTTAAATTGGCCAACCAGGTTGCAGGGGGGTTTGAGTCCATCTTCTTATGGGTAACTCCGAATAAGAATGTGGACAGAATCAACTATGTACATTACAATGTCCAACGACTGGCCAATCTGACACGGGATGCAGTGGCGGGCCTATCCGAACAGCTGGCTGCCGCATCCTTGATGGCCTGGCAGAATCAAATGGCTCTGGACATGCTCTTGGCTGAAAAAGGGGGGGGGGGGGGTCTGCACTATGGTAGGTCCTCTGTGCTGCACTTTCATTCCAAACAACACAGCCCCAGATGGCACTATAACCAGAGCCTTGGAAGGTTTGCGAACACTGTCATCCCAAATGACAGAGGACTCCGGCATTACTAACCCATTAGACGGGTGGGTCAACAGACAGTTTGGGAAGTATAAGGCCATAGTAATGTCGTTGCTAATGTCCATAGCCACTTTTATTGCCATTCTCACATGCTGCGGTTGTTGTCTGATCCCATGCCTCCGTACTGAGTAGATTAATCACAGTGGCACTGACAAGAGAAAGCGAGTCTCCCAAATTGCAGCTCCCCCTATTGCAGGCTGAAGATTACATCGATGATAGTGAGAGCGAGGATGATTTTGATGAGTGAAATTATTTTCCTGACACTGTAAGAATGATGCATATTGTGAAACCTTTTGAGTGTGCAATATTGCTGATGTAATTAACAGAATGTTAGGAAGAGAAATCCTTGGTACTAGTGATTGAGATGCAATCAAGAGGGTGGGAACTGTTGTGGGATTTCTCTTTAATGTATTGTCCTTTAATGTATTTCTTGATGAAATGCTTTCATGTTACTTAGTTTCACACCTCATTCATGCCGGAAAACAGACGGTGAGAAACTGGTGAACAGGAGGACTTGACCCCAGAGTGTGGGAGATTCACACAGGTGATTCTTCCTGTTTAGAGCCAAGGTGTGAACTGCAACTGTAAAAGCCTTTTGTTCTGCGACTGTGTATAAAAAGGAATTGAATTGTTCATTGTCAAAGACGACTTTCAGTGCCCCCTGACTGACGTCCCTCCTTATGCATGAGATAGCTGAAATAAAGGTGTTGTTACAACTCATCGTGTCTGCAGGCTTTGGTAATTAAAATTTCCACAACATGTTTCATGTGTCAAGCCCATGTTGTTTGGTCTGCCTCATGTTTCCTGTGTTATGTTGTAAGAGTCCAGTATGTTCTTTGTTCACTGTATTTAGGTTCCCTTCCCCTGCCTTGTTATTAGGTTCATGTGTGTCAGCGGTGTTCCCATTGTTGTTTATTGTGTCTTATGTGTCATGGTTCTGGTCGATGTTGTCATGCCTGTGTCTTGTCATGTTTTTCTGTTTATTTTGAAAGTCCAGTTTTCATGTCATTGTGTTTGAGTTTACATTTCCTGTGCATCGTTATGTTCATCGTTGTCAGCTGTTTCCTCATGTGTCTCGACTTCCCCTGATCAACTCATGTGTGTTTTTAAGTCCTCCGTTTTCTATGTTTCGTTGTCAGGTTGTCTGTTTGCATCCTCATAGTGTTTCGTCATAGTTTACTCAGTGTTCATAGTTTGTCATAGTATTTTCACTGAGTTTCTTAGTCCTTTACTTTTCTGAGTGTTCACAGTTTTCTTAGTTTTTCTAGCTTCATGCTTTTTCATGTGCCAAAATCCAAATAAAGGATCGTCTTCTGTTCAGCCAGCAACTCCGCCTTTTAGTGTCTGCTTCTGGGTCCTGTAAACTAAACTTATCGGCGCACCCCGCCGTGACACATAACGGGTATTTCAGTCCATTCTCCCTGCAGCACGGACTACACTGCTCATCAGGCTACATTCTTTAGGGCTATGCCTGTAACTCTCTGCCTATTGCCTTCATATTAAAGTTATTTGTTGAATAATAATTTTAATAATAAAAATAGTTCTTCACGTCATTATGTGGTCACATGGGCCGCAACATTGAGACACAGGCATTAGAGCCTCTTATTGCGCGTATTGTTTGGGATTCCACTGGCGTGGAATTACCAAAAATACAGATGGCATAGCCTAACATATGAAACAGGAAAAGACCGCCATGTAATCCATTTATTTCAACAATGTAACTGTATTCTGAATACCACCTTTTTAAACGGTAACTGTAACTGAATACAGTTACTCATATTTTGTATTTTAAATATGTAACGCCGGTACATGTATTCAGTTACTCCCCAACACTGTCTGTTGAGTGTTTTAGCACTCTGTCTTTCTGTACTTTCTGTAGATAAATTAAAGTAACCTTGCAATATCTAAAAACAACTGTTTGGACAAATTTTGCTGATAACTTTTGGAACTAATACAGGAAGTTTAACAATTGTCACTTTATTGATAAAAGTTCAACACTGCTGTATTCTGGTCAACCCACCAAATCATATCCAGTGGAGAGTCATAGACTTATTAATAAAGCACACAGATGGATGACCACCGAATCAGGACTCTGTGAAACTGCACTGTATATAATGTTTTTGCTGTTTGATAGCAGGTTCCCACTGATACCAGCAGGTGGAGCAGTTTTACCCACTCAGTGCTCAGAGTTCAGCAGTTTCTGATGTCTGATCTGTGACAGGGAGTGACACATTCAAGGGGAGGAGACTGGAGCAGGTTTTAAGTGAGAGCTGAGGGCGAAAGAAAGCATTCAGCAGCAGAGACACTGAAACAGACAAACATGGACAGCAGTGAGTACATGTATACATTTTATATATATATATATATATATATATATATATATATATATATATATATATATATATATATATATATATATATATATATATATATTGTTCAAATGTCTTTTGTGTTATACATTTCTAGTTCACATAAATGTGGATGAGTACTAAAGATAAAGAGACACTCTTGACCTTTTGACCTGATCTATATGTCGACGGTTCCTTTTCTGTGAAGTACTCTGTGATGTCTGAGTGTTTGTTCCAAAGCTCTGAGAGGATTTCAGAATCAGAACACTTTATATTAGTAGAAATTATATGGCCACATTTCCTCCAAGACAGTAAGAACAGTCACAATTAAGTTAAAGTACCAACATTAAATAATACAATATATTACTAAATTACAAAGTCTTACAAAAAAATAGCTCTGATAATACATATCATGATATATTACACAAAATTTAATATAATGAAGTTCAAACTAAGGTGCCCTTCTTACGATTTTATAATCCTTTGTTTATCCAGGTAAAAATCTAATTAAGATTCAAATCTCATTTCCAAGAGAGACCTGGCATACCGACCTTGTTAATTTCTCAGTGGAGGATGTGCAGATTTATGGTTTAAAGCAGCTGCAGACAGAAATCAGCTCTCATGTCTCAATGATTTGAGTGTCGCGGTTTTGGATTCTTTGCTTGTTCTTGCAGCAGTCGAACTAACAGTCAGCAGCATTGTGTAATTGTTCATTAATATACTAATTTCACTTTTACCTGTGTATAATGTTTAGAGTAAAAAAACACTGTAAAATGCTGTCAATAGCTTATACTGGTAAAGAATTAATATCTAACAACACATCATAATGCTCTCGTTTACCTGTACATTTTGTTTTATGTACATTATTCGCGTTCAGTGTTTCTAGCAGAATACGGAACCTTGGGCCAGATTCTTTTACAGCTCTGTCCTAAAACTCATTCAGCCCTTATGCTGTTCAGAGCTGAGCCCATTTGTTTTCTGATGTTTTTCTTTTCTGACAATGGATCATTCATCTTTAACCCTTTAAAACCGGTCACAACGGGCACGCTCCGTTTTGCGTAACTATTTTTAAATCCCAGTAGCACTGCAACCACGTAAGCTAGCGCAATAAATTTTGTTGCATATGAAACCGGAGGAGTTGTACTTACATCTTATGCCATCAGCTTGTCCTCAGTCACAGTTTCCTTCCACATAAAGCTTTGCAAAAACTGCATAAAAAGAACTTGCAGCAACAAAAACATAATATTCCAGAAACACGCTTTGCCAAGCCGATCAGCTGTTCATAACACTTCCTACGTCCATCAGCGCGAACTATCACATGTCCGCCATGACCTGCCCGAAACCAGAAGTGACGTAATTTTTGCAGAAATGTAGTTTTTTACCATCAAGGCCTCATGAGCCTATAGTGTTATGTTTTGACTTTATGACTTTGTGTCGTTTCTGGGATGCTTAGGACTCATATTGCACTGCTGGAAATAGTTTATTTTGATGCATATGCTGCTTTTTTGCAAATTTGCAGTATAATATTTATTTTCGTTTTTCCTGCCGTGTATAGAAATTGGTGTATTTCAAAAATAAAACTATGAAGACACTCAAAATAAATTTCCTGTGGTGGGAAACTAGTTTGTGCAACTTTTTTGTATTTACAGTTTTGAGGGATAAGCCTCTTAAATTTCTCTAACTAGAAATATATGTTAAAAAAAACAATTTTAAATTTTTTTGTAGTTTATTGCACTTTTTTGCAATTTATGTAATTACTATGCACTTAGTGCATGCATATTATTAAAATTTAGGCTGTAATGGTTGTATTGATGTATAGCAACTTGAAATGCTCCCAAAAATGGCTCCACAGCAGGTAAAAATATAATATAAGCTCTGGCGGACTTGGTTCTATGGTAGGTCTTAAAGGGTTAAAGGCAGTAGATGGGTTCTTTTCTAGCGTTCGTATGAAGAACTGTTGTTTTCAGATAAAGCCTGGATTTCTTTACATCATCACTGATGTCTTTGTTATGTTCCCCAACAGCAGACCTCAGGATTGTTCTTGTTGGGAAAACTGGAGCTGGAAAGAGTTCAACAGGAAACACCATCTTAGGAACAAATGCTTTTCCTGTGTCGCCTAGGGCACAGTGTAAGGAGGAAACAGTAGAGATTTATGGTAAAACTCTGACTGTAGTTGATACTCCAGGTCTGTTTGACACCACAGTGACTGAGGAGCAGGTGAAGACAGAGATCAGTAAATGCATCTCCTTGCCTGCTCCTCTTGTGTTCCTGGTTGTGATCCATGCTGGCAGATTCACCAAAGAACAACAAAAAGCTGTGAAAATCATTCAGCAGATGTTTGGAGACAAAGCAGCACATTACACTATGGTGTTGTTCACCCGTGGAGACGATCTAGAGGCAGATAAAGCCAATATTGATAATATCATCAGTGCAAATCCAGCTCTCAGTGACTTCATCCGTCAGTGTGGAGGAGGATATCATGTTTTTAACAACAGAAGCACTGATCCTGCTCAGGTAATAGAGCTGCTGGAGAAGATCAGCAAAATGCTAAGTAAAAAAAAAAGAACAAGCTACGCTGATGAAATATGCACAGAGACTGACAGAGGGGAAAACAGAAGAGAGGACATGAAAAGACCTCAGAGCAACAATCCAGCGATGGTGCTTGAAGAAGCAGACGGATGGGCTCAGGGAGAGAATTCAGCTGCTGTTTCTAGAGGTACTCAAGTCCAGTGGTGACCTTGTATTTATGTTTTCCTTCCCTTCTTTGCCTTCGGCCTGTAGTGCCTTTTTATTATTATTGCCAGAGGAGAAGAAAATTGCATGTGGTGCTCAAAGCACCAAATAAAAAAATAATTTAAAAAAATTAATTAGATAATCAGAAAAACTCAAAAAGAATCTATTTCCAGAAATAATTTCCCATTTCACCTCCAAACCCCACCATCACCAGGTGAGCTGTACTGTTGGCTAGCTGCATGCTTCTTATGTTTTGCAGATGTATACAGAAAAAAATTCAAGCACCATTAAGTTCCATAATACTGAAGCCAAAACAGACACCTGTATAGCTGATATCTGCAAAACTCACAACAACATAACAAATATAATACAAATTACTGCAGGAATAATTATAACTTAGCTGCAGCTCAATGAAGTAAAATCTTTAAAATCTTTTAAACCCACATGCATAATTATGATTTTTTTATGGCTTTTTTCAGTAAATGGTTCATCTATAAATTTTTTGAGATCAGAAAGTTTTAATTTCACTTGTTTTTCATAAAGTGAAGATTTAATCAATGGGATTATTTAACATCTTTTAGTTTAAAATGATTACGTGTTGCTAACATGATTTTTTTTTCTGAAGCTGAGTATCTTTTCAGTGTTTGCACAATAAATGGAAACATACCACTTATCTTCATTATATAAAGATTATTTTAAAAAGCGAGCAGCAGGGCTGTTATACAACATGTGACAGGAATTACTTTAAAATTCTGTGTGGAAAGTCTGTGGCCTCTGATTGTTTAAAAAAGAAGGATCAACCAGAATCCAGACAGCTGTCATAAAGTGAAAGGTGGGGTACACTTGGACAGGCTACCAGATCATCACAGGGCCAACACATTCACTCTCGTATTCACAACTACAGCCAATTTAGAGTTACTATTTACTACTACTACTTGTGTATTACTGTCCAGCAGGTGCAGGAAAAGCAGAGGAAGAAGAGCTCCGGATTGTACTTGTTGGGAAAACTGGAGTTGGAAAGACTTCAGCAGGAAACACCATCTTAGGGCACAAAGCTTTTCAGTCCAACCCGTCTGCAACCACAGAGTGTCAGAAGAAAAAAGGACAGTTTGAAGGGCAGACCCTGGCTGTGATTGATACTCCAGGTCTGTTAAACTCCAGGCTGACTGAAGACCAGGTGATGAGGGAGCTCACTAATTGCATCTCATTGGCTCATCCTGGTCCTCATGTGATCCTGATCGTGCTCCAGGGGGGCAGATTCATTGAAGAAGACCAAGAAATTGTGAATAACATTCAGAAGAGGCTCGGAAAAGAAGCAGCAAAATTCACTATGGTGTTGTTCACCTGTGGAGATGACCTGAAGGCAGATGGAGACACCATAGAAGACATAATAAGTAGAGATAAAGCTCTCTCAAACTTCATCTGTCGATGTAATCAAGTATATCATGTTCTTGAAAACAGAGATAAAGATCCCTCTCAGGTCAAAGAGCTGCTAAAGAAGATCAATGAGATGGTTCAGATAAACAAAGGAAAATACTACACTACTGCGATGTTCAGAAAGGCTGAGAGAGCCATCAGTGAAGAGATGAAACACCCATCCAACCAAATCAAAACTGATAAAGTGGGACAAAAAGTGAATTTGGCAAACTGCAGCATATTGTAATATTCACTGTTTTTGATCTCTGAGCTGCCGATTATTAAAATCTCCTTAAATAGGAGACAATAAGAGTGTGAAGCTATTTCACTGACTGTATCACATTTACTAAAATATTTCTCTCTTAATTTTCCAGAACAGGAGCCTAATAACTAATGATTAATGACTATGTGGTGAACATTATCAATGAAGCCTGTTTTCTTGTAACCAACCAGTTAGTGCAAACAAATATTCACTGACAATGATAACAGTTCATAAATAGAATAAAGGAAACTCAATGAACTTACACAACATACTGTTATGATGTTTGAGCTCACATTTAAATGTATAAACTATGTGATGTCACGAAGAGACTGCACTAATGCATGATCATAAAGACAAGAAGTGATGATTTATATCAAATAAAGACAAATATATTAAACACAAATTTGTGTGTCTGTTAAACTAACTCCACATGCAGTAACCTGATGAATAAGAAAAACAATCAGTTTATTCTGGAGTCACCTGGAAGGAAACGAGCAGCTTCCTGCCTCATTAGTCTCTGTCTAGTGATCTGTGACTTAAACTGTTCAATATGTGAAGTTACATTAAAACATACAAACAAAAAAACTTTCATAAGAAGCAGTGATTAAAAAGTGGTGAAGAAACCTGAAACTGAAATTCATAGAGCATATCCTGTAGGTGTTGTTTTCATGTGGTTTAAATTCACACGCTTTATAAATTTTAATCCCTTTAAAGTTTTCCAAACTTTTGCAAAAAAACAGTTGAAATTTAGGTTAAGTGCCTCACATTTCTCTTTGTCATTCCGATCTAAAACATTGTGATGTTAATTAGAGTCCAACTGTGGTAATTCTGCTGCACTGACATAATATACAAAGGCACACACATGTATATATAAGGCCTCACAGCTAACAATGCATATCAGAGCAAAAACAAGACAAGAGGTCAAATCAGAATTCTTTTTTTAAAGTTTCCAAGAGCACAGCCGCCTCGGTAAT
Source organism: Astatotilapia calliptera (assembly GCF_964374335.1). NCBI lineage: Eukaryota > Metazoa > Chordata > Actinopteri > Cichliformes > Cichlidae > Astatotilapia > Astatotilapia calliptera. Next base: position 84,060,841 of record NC_137424.1, on the reverse strand, counting down.
GTTTTAAATGAAAAAGATTTGGCACATCCAGGGCTTTTATAAGAGCTGGTCACCAGGTCAACCTGAGCATGTGAGGAAGAAGGGCCTTAGTGTCAGAGGTGACGAAGAACTCGATGTTCACTCTGACAGAGATCCTGTGTGGAGACGGTATTATGGTTTTTCATTTTTTTCCTTTGAATAAAATTACAAAAAAACCCTACAATTCTGTTTTCAATTCAACGTACTGAGTGTAGATTACTGTGGAAAAGACCTTAAACAATGATAGTATCAGGCTGCAAAAAAAAAAAAAAAAAAAAAAAACAGTGCAGGGGGTCTGAATACTTTGTTAACTTACTGCATAAATTGAGTTCCTTCATTGTGGCTGACTGTACCATTTTTCATACTAACTAGTAACTAACTGACCACATGTCCAAAGATGCCAGTTTAACTTCCAGATGAGAACTCTGCAATGCATCCAATAAAACCACCAGCATGGACTTTTGTGCTTGCTGATATATGCGTACCTGACCGTGATTTTGTGTCTTCTTGGCCTATTTTAGCTACATGGCTTGGCACTATGAGAGCATGATGTGTTTACAGGGAGGAGCTTGAAACTCCATATAATACTGAGCTGAAGGGGAAAAGAAAGTATTCAGCAGCAGAACATCGACAGAGACACTTCACGGAACAACTGCCTGAAAGAAACAGAGATGGCCAGCAGTAAGTACACTTGTAGCATATATATACTCAGTGTTTGTAGACAGAGGGACATATACGTTTTTATATGAATTTGAATGAAGGGTAAAAAAGTTCAAGAACTCCCTGTTTAAGAGATTATTTTACTTTTGGATCTATATTTAATGTTGTTCCTTTGTCCAAAAATGTTGTTAAAAGGCAAAATGACTGTCTGAAATTCTTTTCTAGTGAATTGTTCTGTCAGCAGATGATTAACTGAGTCAGAGTCAGCAAGTTAAAAAAAAGTTTTATATTTTAAGCTAACCACTGTGTCATCTCTATTTTGCACAATCTTGGAGTGATTAAAGGGAAAAGATTGCCACGCATAAGTTTGTGCATGTCAAGAGCTGTGATCTTTCTGATAACTTTAACTGAAATCCCAGCTGCTCATATTCATCATCAGGAAAGGTCAGATGATGAACATTTCAAATCTTTCTAAAACCGCCGACTCCTCACAGCTCATCATAACAAACAGCAGCCAGTGTGCCAGTTTGGCTCAGTCAGTGAGCAGACAACCACATGGCTGCAGAAGAGAAGCACGGGTTTGAATGTGACCAATAGCCCTTTGCTGTATGTCTTTCCATCCTCTTTCCACTCCTGTAAATCATCATTGCACCACTATCAAATGAAGACAGAACGTTATCTTCATAAAAAATAAAAATAAAGCAGCAGCAGCCATTGTTCAATTTGACAATTTGTAGCACTCAGTGAAATGTTTTAATAAAGAACACGTCTCCTCATGTAAAGAACAGTAAAAAATAAAATCCCAAAATATGGACATTTCAGTCAGGTCCTGATTTTGGACCCAGGCATGGTCTTTTGTGTCGAATCTGTATGTTCTCCCTGTGCTCACATAGATGTTCTTTGGTTAAGTTAATGTCAATGATAAGTCAGTGTTAGCAGTATCTCATTCTAAATGACCAGCCAGAAACAACGTGGGATCTATTTGTACATGTGAAGGCACACTAGTTATTTATCTATTGATGTTTATATGACACCAGAGGTTTAAAATGGATTTATTTAAAATGTCTCATCCATGCATAATGTACCTGTGTAGAATAACCTTGAAAACATGTTTATCACATGTGGTAGGCATAAATCAGCTTTGTCCCAAATTGTGATGTTTTTCCTGAACTAAGTGTTAAGGTCAGAATACAAATATCCACATAACAATCACCCTGGTTTGTCTTTGTTTTATCATGAATTAATGAATACATGTACCGTATTTTCACGACCATAAGACGCACTGTGCTAAAAGGCGCAGTCTCAGTTATGTGTGCCATTACTGTATTTAACACACACACACATAAGGCGCACTGGATCATAGGGCGCAGTCTCAGTTATGTGTGCCCTTACTGTATTTAACACACACATAAGGCGCACTGTACTAAAAGGCGCAGTCTCAGTTATGTGTGCCCTTACTGTATTTAACACACACATAAGGCGCACTGGACCATAGGGCGCATAAAAGTACCGTATGCGTATTTAAAAATAAAGCGGGAGCAAACCTGAGTTCGGTACCTTACTCACATTTTTATTACCAGTAATCGTCATCATCAACAACACACAAGCATACAAGTGTGCGTATTTAAAAATAAAGCAGGAGCAAAACAAAGTTTGGTACTCACATTTTCATCATCAATCAAACCCATCGAAGTCCTCATCCTCTGTGTCTGAACAGCTGCGCTAAATCTCCATCAAACATGCCAGGTTCACTTTCTTCACCGTCAGAGTCAATTTCCGTGTCGTGCGGCTCCTCGGAAACGATGCCTGCTTTTGTGAAAGCTCGAACAACAGTGCCAGCAGACATGTTAGCCCAAGCATCTACAATCCATTGGCAAATTGTGGCGTAACTCGCCCGGCGCTGCCTTCCACTCTTGGTGAAACTGTGGTCTCCATCGGTCATCCATCGCTCCCAGGCCGCTCGCAGCCTTACTTTGAACGGGCGGTTCACACCGATGTGCAGCAGTTGGAGTTCCTTTGTCAGGCCTCCCGGAATGACAGCAAGCTCACAGTTCATTTGTTTCACTTGTTTTTTCACATCGGCTGTGAGATGGGCACGCATAGAGTCACAGATCAACAGCGATGGTGATGCGTGGAAAAAACCACCTGGTCTCCTTACATACACCTCCCTCAGCCAGTCTTTCATCATTTCCTCATCCATCCAGCCCTTTTCATTTGCCTTAATGATGATTCCTGCTGGAAACTTCTCTTTAGGCAAAGTCTTTCGCTTAAAAATCACCATAAGTTTCTGTCCATTAGCATGGCAGCCAAGCACAACAGTAAAAGAAGACTTTTCATACCCCGTTGTGCGTATCGCTACCGTGCTGGTCCCCTTCTTCTCCACAGTGTGACTCACCGGGATGTCAAAAGTGAGCGGGACCTCGTCCATGTTAGTGATGTGGCTGGGCTGGATGTGTTTGTCGCCGATGTGTTTGCTGCAGTAGGAGCGGAAGATGGCCAGCTTTTCATTATAATCCGCTGGAAGTTGCTGCGCTACCGTAGTCCTGGTCCGGATGGAAAAATGGCACCGTTTCATAAAAAGTGAAAGTGAAACTGCTTTTAGCCGAATGGTGACCGTCGAAACGCTTCTCCCGCTCGTTCTTTGCTCGATGATCCACCGCTTGAGTCTTTCCTCCAACTCTGCCACACTTCACCCTTTAGCGTTCTCATGGTGTTCTCTACTACGTCCTCATTACAACACACAGGGCACACTGCGCTATAGGGCGCGCCGCACTTTTTGAAGAAAATCTAAGACTTTTAAGTGCGCCTTATGGTCGTGAAAATACGGTACATCAGAAATGTTTCAAATGTTTTCTTTACTTTGTAGAAATCATAATCAATGTGAATAACATGTACAATTACTATGTGTAACTGTTAAACAGAGAAACAGCTGAACATGGTGCTCGTTGGGAAAACTGGAGTTGGGAAGAGTGCAGCAGGAAACACCATCTTAGGAAGACCGGCTTTTAAATCTACATCATCTGCTGGCTCAGTGACATCAGAGTGTGAGAAGGTCTCTGGAGACTTTGAGGGTCAAACACTGTTTATTGTTGATACTCCAGGTCTGTTTGACACTAAAGATCAAGAGAAAGTGGTTGGAGAGGTCATGAACTGCATCATGTACTGTGCTCCTGGTCCTCATGTGTTCCTGATTGTGATTCAAGCTGGCAGATTTACAAGTGAAGAACAAGAAACAGTGAAAATGATTCAGAAGATTTTTGGAGAAAAGGCAGCAGGTTACACCATAGCCTTGTTCACCCGTGGAGATGACCTGGAAGCAGATAATATCACTGTAGAAAAATTTATCTGTGATAATCAAGCTCTCTGTGGCTTCATGAGTCAGTGTGGTGGAGGTTATCATGTTTTTAACAACAGAAGCAAGGATCCTTCTCAGGTCAAACAGCTGCTGGAGAAGATCGACACCATGGTTCAGAGAAATGGTGGAAGCTACTACACCTCTGAAATGTTAAAAGAGGCTGAGAGAGCCATAACAGAAGAGATACATTATCTTCAGAAGGACGATCCAAATCTGACAGATAAAGATGCAAGAAAACAGGCTCTTAAAAACCCATACTTTAAGCCTCCTAAAATCATAGTCGAAAAAGTGACAGAATTCTGTGTTATACTGTAATATTCAGTATTTCTGAGCTGCAGCTCATTAGAAATAGATGTAGGACAAAATAAGGGTAACAGCGTGAAGTTATTGAATACTTCACATTTACCTAAATGTTTCTCACATTTTACAGCACAGGAGCTTAATAATGATTAACGATTAATGACTATGTGCTTCTTGGTGTGCTCATGAACTCTTTGCTGTAAACCATTAACATTATATTAGATTTGAAGCTGCAGAGCTGTCTGCTTATTGAATGATGCATCATGAATCAATTAGATGAACATTATCGATAAAGCCTGTTTTATTGTAACCAACCAGTTAGTGCAGACAAATATTCACTGACACTAAAAACACGTCATAAATAGAATAAAGGAAACTCAATGAGCTGACACAACATACTGTAATGCTGTTAGAGCTCTCATTTAAATCTATAATGAATGATTGTAAAGACATAAAGTGATGATTTTTATCAAATAAAGACAAACATATTAAACACAAATGTGTGTGTCTGTTAAATTTACTCCAAATGCAGAACCTCATCAATAAGAAAATCAGTCAGTTAGTTTCTGGAGTCAACTTGAAGGAAACAAGCAGCTTCCTGCCTCATGAGTGATCTATGACTTAAACTGTTGCAGGTAATGTGTAAACCTGGTAACTCTTGCATCTTGGCTTATGAAGCTCAGCTTATTATGTCTTAGCAGTACAAGCTAGCTACGTGTTTTGTAAGCTGCTGTGCTCATCACAAATAAAGCTGGAAGCAGCTCAGACTTTTAGAACCCCAAAGGACCCCAAAGCGCTTTACATATCCAGTCATCCTCCCATTCACGCATACATTCACACACTGGTGATGGCAGCTACCGTGTAGCCACAGCCACCCTGGGGCACACTGACATTTTATAATCATTACTTACATTTTGATTAGATACCTTGCGTTTGTAAATGATCAGATTACATAATTGGAATACAATGCATCCAATTCAGGGCTGCGGGAGGATGAAGCCTATCCCAGCTGATACAGGACAAAGACAGGCTGCCAGTTTATTGCAGGGCTAACACGATATGTGTAACAGAAAATCCACTTAAATGTTTGATATTTCTTATAATAATCATAATTATGACTATTATTTAAAGGTTTCTTTATAAATACATTTTGATTTTTTATAACCTCTAAAATATAAACCTGAGCTGTTAAATTCTGACCTCTGACCTCACTGCAGCTCCCTCTTGGAAGTACGTCTGCTTCTTGTCTACCCCCAGTGTTGACCGCCTGTCCTTGATATCACGTACTGTACCTGAGGAACAAAAAAGGACAAACACTTGCCTTCATTTAAGAAGTACATTCATACAGAGGTCATCTATGGAAACACACTAGTTCAACCTTTGGGAGGAATCAGTTCCTGTGAAACATTTCTTTAAATCAACATCGTGGAGAATGAATGAAATGAGTTCTTCAGGTGACTCAGCAGTCCCACACTGACAAATGAAATCTAGTTAAACTATTAAGCATATTTGCTGGTGTTCCATGTTCAGTTTGTTTTGTTGTACTTACCCTGTGGCATTCAGGTTCATTTGTGTCAGCTGTGTTTCCCAGGTGTTTCCATTTCCCTCTTTTCCTATGTATTTAAGTCCTCTGTCTTCGTCTGTTCAGTTTCTATTTATCTTCATGTCAAAGTCACAGAATTTCTGCTACTGCTCAGGTTCATGTTCATGCTCGTGTTTAGACTTCTTTCACTTTTATGCTTGCATGTCCCTGTTAAGTTTCATGTTGTCTCTTATTGTTTTCAATGTTAGTTTAGGTTTTCCGCAGTTAAGGTTTTAGTTTAGTTTCACCCTTGTTTCGCTTTGCCTGGCTTTTATGTTTTTGGACATCACCCTGGAATAAACAGCTTGGTTTTTGATTTTTTTTTTGTTTGTTTTTTGTTTGTTTTTTTTGAAGAGTCAGTTCTGTCTCACCTTCGTCTGCTTTTGGGTCCGCTCCATAAACACACCAGCGATCCCCGCATTACATTTTCCTTGTTGTTCCAGTTTTAATATGTTGTTTGTAACTCTTTGTCTAATTTGTATATCTATGTGATGGTATTAGCAAATGTTTAAAAAGTGGTTGTTGTTAGACCACCTGTATGTATACAGTGTTTGATAACTGATTATGTTTAAAAAAAAAAAAAAGTGACAAAGCGCTGGACAATAACGTATTATACCTATTTCTTTCTCTCTCTTTTCAGGTTAAGGCTGAAACTCCTTGCTGGTGTTGAAAGATACTATTTTGGTATGTTGATTGCTAAAAATAAGAAAAAACACTGATAGCACTTCCACAGTTACTTTAAAAAAGTAAAACAAAAATCATACAATGGCGTTCAAGTGCAAACTTTGTAATCTTATCTTTGGAAAACAGATAGAGGTGCTTGAGCACTATCGGTTACATCATAGGAATGTTTCCTCAGTCAGTCCTTTGCCATGTCCATATGATTGCTGTATCTGTACATTTCAGTCACTGAATGCTTTGAAAATTCATTTAACATGGATACATTCTCAGAAAGTTTTGCAAAGTAGAGATCAAAGTGCAGTATTTCTTTGCCCTCTTTGTGGTTGTAGCCAACCATTCAATGATAAAAATGTCCTTAGTCACTTAAGGACACATCTAAAACAGCATGAGACATTGGATTGCCCTTTCAAAAATTGTCACTACCGTACTAATGTGTATTCTTCCTTCAATACCCATAGAAGTAGGTGTCATCCTGATGGTGATATTTCAGCCTTTAAGTGTGAAATTATCCTTAAAGAAACTGCTAACCATCCTTTACAGAGTAATGTTGACTATGAGGATGCTGGTCCCTCAAACTATGACTATGAACTTCAAAGTCCTTCCTCTAATCCTTCTGAGTCCACACATGACACTGAGGAACTGCAAAATCAGTTAAAAAACAACTTGTCTTCAACCTTCTTAAAAATGTACAGTGTTCTTCATGTGTCAGAGAGAGCAATACAGAACATCATTGACGACTTGTTGCAGATATTCTCACTGTCCAAACCTCTTGTGAGAGACTCTATTACCAACATTCTGCACCAGCATAATCAGCCAGTGAGTGAAGTCGTACTGAATGAGTTGGTGGAAGCTGTTATGAACACAAATGTTTTTGTTAATGCAGCTACAGCAGGTGCAGAGTTATCCACTGCTAAGCGGAGGAAAACCTTTGTGAGGAGCCATTACCCTCTAGTAATGCCTGTCCAATACTCTCTAGGTTCTAGTGGTCCCACAGTAGTATATGTCCCAGTATTGCAGATGCTCCAGAGTATGTTCAAAAATACTGATATTCTTGATAAAATCAAAGAAACTAAACAATCACTACCTGGGGTGTACATGTCTTATACTGATGGGACATATTTCAAAGAGAACCAGTTTCTGTCAGCAGCCAGAGAGCTGAGGTTGTCACTGATTTTGTATGTGGATGACATTGAGCTAGCCAATCCTTTAGGCAGAGCTAGAAAGATCCACAAACTTACTGCAGTTTATTGGTTACTTGCCAATCTACCAAGTCAGTACAGGTCAAGCCTACATGTTATACAACTAGCTTTGCTGTGCAAAGTTTCTGACCTGCAGAAGCATGGTTATTAAAATGTTCTTTCCCCTTTGTTGAAAGATTTGCAAACTCTGGAGCAGGAGGGCCTCTTCATAGAAACCCTTGGTGAATGCATCAAGGGTTCTGTGCTCTTTGTGGCAGCTGATAATTTAGCTGCTCATGGTCTTGCGGGCTTTGTCCAGTCTTTCAGAGCACATCATTTTTGCAGATTCTGCTGTTGCACTGCAAATCAGATGCAGACCACTGAAGTTTCTGAAGGTGAATTCACCATGAGAACAATGGAGTGTCACAATCTTCTTGTGGAAAAAATTGTACAAGAAGATAATTTAATAATAGCAGGATTGAATATCTTCTGCTTGTAAACAATTCCATTTCCTTGTTTTGCAGGAATTACGAATGCTGGTACATTGAGCATTTGAGGTCGTTTGAGCTGACATTAACAGACAGTTTTTCGGTGTATCAGCTGCCGGAGCTAAATGATACAGTAAGTCTGACAGCATATACTGTTGATGGACATCTGTTGTTGACACAAAAAAGATTCATTCTGATCAGACAGTCTGTCTGATGTTCTGTCTCAGCTCTTCAGAACCTATGATCTCCAGGTAGGTGGGGTTTTGTCTTGGGTTTTTTTTTTAAATAAGATTTATTTAATTTGATCCATTTTAACTGCCATTCTTGACTAGGTAAGCCAATAATTTAAAAAAAATGTTCTTCTGATTTAGGAACAAGTTGATATTCATGCCCGACATGCTGTTGTGCTTCATGCCCTCCCTGCCTATTTGCACGAAGACACCTCTACCTTCATCAAAACGTGGGATGTAAGTTTTTGAACAGTATCCAAGTATCAAACTTGTTTAGATTTCACAAACCATTATGCCACTTTGACAGTGTGAGAAGTATCTCCATCCTTTGGGTCTGTCTACAACAGTGTCCATGTCACATAATGGGGGAAACACCACATATTCTTAATGTGTATAGACCCTACGCTTCTATAATGTTCCTAGCCCAACCATACATCACTGTACATTTATTTTTTTATTTTTTAATAATAGAACTCCCATTGACTTTCTGTAGTTATTGCCATGAAGAGGTATGACTTTGCTTTATGAGTACTAGTTGTCATTTTCATTTTTCTCAAGTTTTTGGTGTGTTTTGGCTTTTTTGTTGTTCAAACACTTGATTTCTAAGATGGGGATAATCCAGTACTTGTATAGTGAGTTGTGTAGATGAGACTAAGGCTATGTTCACACTGCAGGCAAAAGCGCATCATATTTTCTTTTTTTTGACCCTATGCAACCCATATCCGATCACGGTATGACAGTTTGAACGGCACAAATCCGATATTTTCAAATCCGATCTGGGTCACTTTCGTATGTGGTACTGAATCCGATACATATCCGATATTTCAGAAAGCGACTGCTGTTTGATGGTCATGTCGCATTAAATCCGTCTTTTAGGTCACTGACACAAGACAGACGCCAATTGTCAGCTACGGAGAAGCGCCCGAAAAGACATCGTGGACGCTTTCTGGCCATCCAGTGTAAATGTCAGTGAAACTGTTGAGAAGACAACATTTTATTTATACTGTATAACTGCAGATTCTGACAGAAACCTGCAACTATCCTTTGAAGCACCGCTCCTCTCTAAAACAGCAATAAGAATCATTATTAGTTTATCTACATTATTATGTAAATAACAAAATAACTTAAAGCAAAAATTGGGAAACGTGAAGTCCGAAGTCTTTATATTAAGGGCCATCAATCAAACAATACTGTTCGGTCTGGGTCTAAGCAGAGTGCATTTTGTGTGACGTCTTCTTTTGCGCATGCGGGGCCGCTTTGAGGGTTCACACTAGAGCGCGTTTGCTGTCGCATTTTAGTTGTAGTGTGAACAAGCAGACAAAAAAAATCGGATTTGATCAAAAAAATCGGAATTGAGCATCAAGACCTGCAGTGTGAACCTAGCCTAAGAGAAATAGGAATGCACTAACATGTAGTAATTTTGTTTTCTGTAGATGATGCATTCTGATGAACCAGATATTAGTGAAGTGCCACTTGGACTCCTCCTGATCAGAGCCAATTCCAGTGATGCAACATTCTTCTGCCCTGAGAAGATTGCAGTTTTGGTCGAGGGTAACATGATCATTGATTTCCCCACCCTGGCTGATGCATTTCTAGTAATATTTGGACTGACTTATGCCCTGCATCTAAGCTACCCAAAATGTTTGGCCAACACATTTGACTTTATTCAGAACGTGTTGATGGGTCTGGAGGGTGGGAAGTTGAAGCCCAAAGTGCTGAGTTTCAAAAATGATCTTTTGGCAGCAGAATAATGTCCAGGGTTCCTACACAGCCCTCAAGTGCCTGTTAAAGCAAGTAAATAGTTTATCATTTTTCCAAGTCTGGATAAGTTTAAAAAAGAGAATACAAGCAATAAAATGTTGACATTTGCTTACTCTCATTTCATACTCGATTGTCTAAAAGCCAAACATCCAAAATAAAAGGGGAAGGTGATAAGGAGTTTTACAAGACTTTGTTTTATGTTTCTAAAGAAGAATTTATCTATTTAAGGTTTTATTGGTCTGTTATTGACAGCATGATTGCACTGTACAGATGTGTATATTGGTTTAGTAATAACCCTTTGCTGTTTTTGTAATAACAGTATTGGCATATTTAAAAAGGTTCCCAATAATATTCCAGTGTATTAGCTGCACTGTAATTTACTTTCATTCAGTTTCCCCACCTGGCAATGCAGGATTTTCTGTGGGTTTTTTTATTTATTTATTTATTTTTATTTATTTATTTTTTAACAAAAATGCCATACTCAACTGTTAATGCCATCTAAATACTGTTGTATTCAGATTTCACATGTTGTGAAAGTCTGTATTTCTAATATTGTAACCTTGTGTCGCGGTCTGCGGTGGCAGACCGTGCGGGAATGTGTATGGTGGACCCAGGTGCGAACACAAGCGAGGATGCAGGAGTGGAGTAAAACAAAAGCGAGCCTTTATTATGGCTGAAAACAAAGTGTACAAACAAAGCAGGGATGGCGTGACTAGACTATAACTAAACTGGGAAAACTAATACTGTGACAAACTAAGAAAACTCAGACGATGATGATCACTGCAAATACTGACTGTGAAAACATGGAGGTGAGAACACAGACGACGCGACACAGACTGTATGACACACAGAGACTAAATACACATGAGGGATGATCAGGGGAAGTGGATGCACACGGGGAACACAGGTGACACTGATAATCATAACAAGACACGGCAGGAGTGAATGTAACACTGATGGGAGATGGGCAAAGTAAACAGGAAGTACACAGAGGTTCAAACAGGAGGAGAGAGAGCACGAGGAGAACGCAGACATAACGGGCTGGGGAAAACATAGAATAGCACAAAGAGAGACGAGGGCTCAAATACACAGAGGGGCACACAGGGGGTGAGAATCACGAAGGGAAAACACATAAGGAACAACGTAACAGAACAACCCAGGAAGCATGGCCTAAATAAAGAACAAAATATAAAAATACATGAAACTAAGAATACTGGGCCCACATGGCCCAGGACCATGACACCTTGTGCCTACACTTGACATTTCTGAAATTATTCCCAATAATATTTGGTGAATTTGTCTTTGGGATTACCTGAGATTTTTTTTTTTAACTGAACATACATGCAAGGAAATTTAATTTGTCATTTATTACTGTACTGCATTTGTCATACCGAAAGAGGATCTCAGCTCGATCCCCTTGCTTCACACAAGTATTTTTGGTTCTCTGAAAAAAGGCAAATGTTAAGACATTGTGTCTTCACAAGTTAATGTTCCTCCATAAATTTGTAAATATAATTTAAGTTGTCGGTCTTGTTTGTCATGTTTTTACAAGTGTAGTTGCTTATTTCTAGCACTTTTTTTTAAAAATTATTATTATTATTTTTTTTATATCCAATTCAAAACACAGTAAATTTGGCTACCACAGGAGTTTGGGTGTATTTTAAAGTTTTGAGTATAATTAGCTTAAAATGGTTAACATTTATTAATTCCTTAGATTTACTTGATTTATACTTGTACTTGAAACTGAAAATATTAAGTAGAGAGTACCAAACCAAGAATGTGGATATAACATGAAAACATTTATCATTGGTACTTAAAAATATTTATCTATAGCTAATAAATAAAGTGTGTTTAATTGACTTTCATCTTTGAGTTTTAGTTACTTAAAATATTTTATGTAATCAGTTTCACCAAAAGTTTTGAGTAAAATTAACTTATTGGGTTTTACAGTGCAGCCGAAGCGGGTGAATAAAGTCACCCAGTAGCTAGCTGTGCCATTACCCAGCATACATCACTCCCTCCATAAATGCAATAAACGATACAAAAGTATCGTTCTACCTGTTTTTCAGGTAGTTGTTTACATTATATAATTTATTGTGTTCTGTATACGTCACTACAATGTGATTTGGAAAATGTCTAAATATACCGACAACAGGCACTTCCGCGGCAATCTCTTCAATCGGAGGACCCTTCACGTCAATTCCCGACGCGAGGGGGTACCCTGCGTGTCCATACGTGAAGCAGAGGGAGCCTGACCATGCGTCACACGTTTGACGAGTTGGGAGTGAGAACGTGTTGGCTGGAGCCACTCGCCTAGCTTGGGAGTCACCGCACCTAGTGCTCCGATTACCACGGGGACCACCGTTACCTTCACCCTCCACATCCTCTCGAGCTCTTCTCTGAGCCCTTGGTATTTCTCCAGCTTCTCGTGTTCCTTCTTCCTGATGTTGCTGTCATTCGGAACCGCTACATCGATCACTACGGCCGTCTTCTTCTGTTTGTCTACCACCACTATGTCCGGTTGGTTAGCCACCACCACTTTGTCCGTCTGTATCTGGAAGTCCCACAGGATCTTAGCTCGGTCATTCTCCACCACCCTTGGGGGCATCTCCCATTTTGACCTCGGGACTTCCAGGTTATACTCGGCACAGATGTTCCTGTACACTATGCCGGCCACTTGGTTATGGCGTTCCATGTATGCCTTGCCTGCTAGCATCTTGCACCCTGCTGTTATGTGCTGGATTGTCTCTGGGGCATCTTTACACAGCCTGCACCTGGGGTCTTGCCTGGTGTGATAGACCCCAGCCTCTATGGATCTTGTGCTCAGCGCTTGTTCCTGTGTATATTTATACTGGCAGTATGGAAAATGAATGTATATGTTTGAAATAAAAATGAACTGAACTGAACTGAACTGAACCACAGGTCTCTCCAGCACGGCTGGAGGGGAACTGAGCCTAGCAGACGGACAACACACACAGTTTATGGTTCTCTGTATTCCTACATAGCAGCACAGTGATTGACACTAAAGAGTCCAGAGATACAGTACTGTCTACTTCATACTTTCACGGAAGAAAACAATGCATACACAGGCTTGACACACACATGCACGGGTGACATAACCAGTGGGTTTCAAAACTTTCCTGTGCCAATGTTTTTGACCTCTCAGGGGACGTGCAGCAATAATCTGTATGTGTCAGTGACACTGATATAGGACCCAAAGCTTGGAGTCTCTGAATGAAAACAGTGCATTTATTTACAGTGAAAATGACAACAATGTGCAGAATTTTTCAGCAAGTGCTCCAGGTGACAGTGTGAGTAATCCCTTGTGAGGTCTAGTGTTGCTTTAACAGTTATTCAGCACTTTGTTGATCACTGTGTGGTACAGGATGAACCATGGAGAAAGTAAACATCTGTTACGCAATTTCAAGTTGATTCCTGTAACAACACACAGTGGTTAAAATGGAAAACAGGCGTGTTTTTCCCACACATTAAACCATATGACAATCAGATAACATTGAAAAACCAGTTCAGTGTCGCCTGTTTGACATTAAAGCACCATGATAGCAATGGAAACTTAGGGCACAGCTTCACAGATCATTAAAACTTTATTTGCGACTTGTTGAAGCACTTTAAACTAAAAGACATTGTTTCAGGTATCTGGATGACACCTGGGTTGACATCAAATCTCAGCACACTTTACTGATCACATCAAATTCAACAGGGAGGATATGAAAAGTGGCAGGTTAGCCTTCTGAGACTGTGGGATTTCCATGAGTAATGGGTGACATTTAAAAGTTGATGTGTACCATAAACCTATGAATATGGGTCCGTGTTGAAGGTTTGACTCTCATCATCCACCTGAGCACAAACTGGGTGTCATCAGGACGCTACAACATACAACGATCACCATCCCCACAGACACAGTGGCCGGGGAAGCAGAAGAATATCACATCAAGAAGGCCCTGAGTAAATGTGGTTATCCCAGCTGGACATTTATCAAAGCTGGGAAGGCACCTAAAGAAAGCTCCAGTCAATCCAAGAGAGAAGGTCACATGCTGCCTAAGTGAAAACCCATAGTGATCCCTTATGTGTCAGGAGTATGGGAACAGTTGAGACGCATTTTCTCTAATCACTGCGTCTCTTTAGCTTTTAAACCCCAAAACATAGTGCACCAGGAAAAATTAGTCCACCCCATGGATCGACACCCCCGACACAAATGACCACCCTTATACAGCTCAGAGGCAGCAAGCCTTTCTGCAGACTATCCGTGATAAACTCCAGCAATTCATCACCCACCCAAAGGATTTGTAAAATTCGACCAGAGTTCTACCACTCTGAAAACTCATCAGAGCAGTATGAAGTTCATGCAAAGTTGGCTGAGCCTCCAATTTGCGATTGGCTTCAGCTGCCACCTGATGAAGTCCTTCGAAGAAACGATTGCACAAATTGGGATTATCTGAAAAATCGCTCTTTAAAAAGGTCCTTATAATAGCTGACAGCAAACGTGCTGATCTCAGAAGGATCTGACATTGTGGAGCCACTGCCAGACATTAGAGAGTGAACAATCTTTCTTTGCCTATTCTTTTTTTCTAGTCCAAAGAAGAAGTGAGACGGGGCCTCCATCTCTGTGATACTGAGGAAACGTCACCTGACCAAAGCCCCTTTGGCCGTCCTGCCCAACAGGTCGGCAGGTCAGCCTTTTTGGATTTGAGGGAATCTAAAAGCTCTTGGTTTCCTGTAGATACTGCTAAACCCTGCAGTTCGTCCACCTGAGTACCTAGGTCTTTAAATGTTAGTTTGAGACATGACCTATTGCAAGTTCCTGTTCGTATAATTTAGTGAGACGCTTAATTCTGCTTTTCTGCATACCTCATACACACAGTTTAAGTTCATTGAAAGGTCGTATGTCTATGTATGGTATAGCTGGAAACACACACACATACCCACACACACGGAATACAGACACTGATGTTGTTCAGATGTGCCTGCTTAAGAATGTCATGTGTATTTGTAATTGCATGTTCATGAATGATGCTTGCTGACAATAAAAAGGGCTGTAGCTAAGGAATCAGTCGAAGTTGGCTGAGGACAGGTGAAGGCCTGGGCTTGCTTCCCTCACAAGCCACAAAGACAAAGAGCTCTGTCTGGTCTTGTTTTGTCGTGCAGCTTGGGCTTGTGTTCCAGTGGGGTTTGTGCCTAGATAAACCCAATATCTCCCCTATAAAGGATGTGCCGGGAGCTGAGGTGCGGTGTGTGGGTGGCAGCTGGAATGCTGCGGCCGAGTGTTGGAAGAAACACCAAACAATAAAACGTGTAGTAACGTGCAAGCTGTGTGTGCGGGTCCTCATTCATGTCACAGGCCAGAAGCTTTAAAAAAGCAACTCTTTTCACTTCATCACTAGCACCATTCAAGTTTAATGTGACTATTTTCAATTCACACATAAAAAAATGAGAGACAGAGAACAAAGGACAGGGACATACAGAGTATTTTTTAAACATCACCATCCTCATCAGCTGGAAGTGCTTGAGCTCTTACTTTCAAAATCTATTTCTTTAACCCTCTGGGGTCCAGGGTATAATTGGCCGTTTTTGACTACTTTTGATTTTTACCTCTATATTTCACCTTTAAAATGTGTTTTTCTTGCCTTGTTTGTATCATTATTTTCAGCACAACCTCAAATATCTGAAATTTGAGTTATTTTTTCATTTTGGCATACTATATTAGCACAGTTGATCTAAATTCAGACAAAAAAATTCAAAATCCGAGTAGAAGAAAGTTATATTTTTTACTGTACAACCCACAAACATGTTTAACGAATCATTTTCATAACTTGAAATGCAAATAGAAATTGTACATTTCTAAAAATTATGCACAAGTTTTGCAAACAACAAAGTTATATGGTACTATTTACTAGGGGTGCAACGATAGTCGTATCGATATTGAACCGTTCAATACAGTGCTTTCGGTTCGGTACGCATATGTATCGAACAATACAAAATTTGTAATTTATTTTATCAACTTTCCTTCTGACGATGCTGTCTGTGTTGAGCGCTCAGTGAATCTGCGTTCGACTACTCCACCTAGGCTGCACTGTCGAGCGCAGATCCACTGAGCGCTCAACACAGACAGCATCGTCAGAAGGAAGAGCGCAGGGCAAGCTAGCGAGACAGAAGTTAAGCTCTCCTTGCAACATGGACCTCCCCCACCCTCATTCAGATCTGGCGTTTGGAATTATTTTGGTTTTCATGTGACGTATGACCCTGAAGGTAAGCGCGTCATGGACTAAAGTAAAACAGTATGTTGGATGTGCCATGCAATGCTCAATTACATGGGTGGGAACTAGTGTGTTAGCGCCAGTTAGCTGCCCACATTCAGATACAGTCCAAAAAGCCTAGGCGGCGCCTGTACCACCTCCGACAACTGAGGAAGTTCAGGGTCTCTCCAGTGATCCTCAGGACATTCTATGCAGGCGCTGTGGAGAGCATCCCCACACAGAACATCACATCCTGGTTTGGGAACAGCTGTGTGAAGGACCAAAAAGCTCTTCAGAGAGTGATCCATACAGCAGAACGCTGCTGCAGGATTGCTCTCCCCCCCCTTCAGGACACCTACACCAGGAGATGCTGGACTAGAGCAGCTCAGATACTGAAGGACCCGTCCTGGCAATAAACTGTTCCAACTTCTGCAATCTGGTAGAAGGTTCAGCATCATCCGGGCAAGGACAGAGAGACTCAAAAGGAGCTTCTATCCCCAAGCCAACTGGGCCCTAAACCAGAACGTGTCATTTTCTCTTTTCCTGGATTGTAGTCTCCGTTGCCCTTCATGTGTTCCATGTCTCATGTTGTCAAGCCCGTGTCATTTGGTCTGTCTCATCATGTTTCCTGTTTTATTGTGAAAGACTCTGGTGTTCTTTGTTTATTTTATTTAGTTTCACTTCCCTTGTCCTGTCATTAGGGTCATGTGTGTCAGCTGTTCTCCCACATGCATTTCCACTTCTCCTAATCATCTACTTAGTCTCTGTGTTTCATTCAGTCAGTGTCGGATAGTCATACCACCCTTTCTCGTCTGGTCTAGGATTTTCATGATTTTGCTCTGGGCATGTTCACGTTTCTTGTCATGTTCACATGTGATAGTTCCTCTTTTGCTCCTGTGTTCATAGTGTTCATAGTTCTGCTGTAGTGTTCCCAGTGTAGTATTCAGTTTATTTTCGCCACAGCCCATGTTACTTTATTTCTTGTGTTCAGCCGAAATAAAGGCTCGCTTTCTGAATCCCAAGAGCAGAGAGAGGAGAGGAAGTGTAGCCTATTGAGCCGCTGAGAGGGGACCATACTGGGTGCCAGCAAGAAGCGGGCAATGCAAGACAGGGAGCCAGCGCCGCAGGCTCTGGAATACTCACTCGCTGGCTGAGGCATCAGACACAGCGAGGACCGACTGGCGGGCAAGCCGGCGAATGCGGGCAACACGCCAGGGAACACAGCCGGCAGCTGCAGTGCAGCCGCTGGAGAGGAGGGCCAAGCCCTGGGGCGCGACCAGCAGGTTGCCCCAGGGCCAAGCGGCTGCTGAGTGTCGTCTGTAGACAGGGGAGCCGCAAGAGTGAACTCGAGGACTAGACACTCGAGAACAGCAGGTGCTGCAGGCTGTAACACAACACACTCGCTGGCTGGCGTATCAGACACAGCGAGGTCCAGCTGGCGCATAAACCGGCAAAGCGTGGGCAATACGCCAGAGGAACACAGCCAGCAGCTGCCGCTGCGGCAGCAGCGGCAGCGGCGGCTTAACTTGCAGTCAGAGCCGAGAAGCCGCCCCACTCAATCAATGACAGGAGCCCTGCTGGCCGTGTGAACCGTGTACTGCGGGCAACATGCCAGACAGAACAGGCACTAGGCTGGAGCACTGGCTCAGGCCACTGATGGCCCAAATGAGGAGCAACCCAACGCTCGTCACCAGGGCACAGCACCCACTCTGCGCCCTCCGTAGACAAGGGGCCAGCAAGAGTGGGCCTGAGGAGACACTGTCGGACAGTTGAGAGGTGTCAGCTCACTGAGCCGGCACCTGCTGGCCATATGACCCGCAACACAGGGGCAACACACTAGACAGAGAGCCAGCGCTGCGTGCTGGAGAACACTCACTTGCCAGCTGACGTATCAGACACAGCGAAGTCCGACTGGCATACGAAACTGGCGAAGTGCGGGCTATACGCCAGGGGAACACAGCCCGCAGCAGCAGTACAGCTGCAAAGACGCAGGGCTAAGGGAGCTATGCGACCTGAAGGGTCCATCCAACCACGGAGCCGCTCAGCCATCCACAGACGGGGGGGCTGGCGGTCTAGCCAGCTGAAAGCCAAGCCCCACAGCTGAGCGGTCGCTAGCGCTGTCCGCAGACAGGGGAGCAGCAAGAGTGAACTTCGAGAATGAGAGACTCGTGCACAGCGCTGCAGGCTGGAGAACACTCACTTGCCAGCTGACGTATCAGACACAGCGAAGTCCGACTGGTATATGAAACCGGTGAAGCGCGGGCTATATGCCAAGGGAACACAGCCAGGAGCTGCAGCAGCTGATATGCCACAGAGAATCCGGCTAAAAAAGGCTGGAGAACGCTCACTCGCCACAGCAAGGTCTAACTGGCGTGTAAGCCAGCGAATGCGGGCAACATGCCAGGGGAAGACAGCCTGGAGCTGCAGTGCAGCCAGGGATGTGAGTCGGGGGTGTCAGCATACTGAGCAGGCCCTGCCAGCCACAGCAGGACCAGCGCCGCAAGCCGGAGCACGCCGGAGAACTGTCAACCGCTGGCCGAGCCATCAGACACGGCGAGGTCCGACTGGCGTATGAAACCGGCGAAGTGCGGGCAATAGGCCAGGGGAACACAGCCTGCAGCAGAGCTGGCCACTATGCCCAACTCAAAGGATGTCAGGAGGGAGGAGGGAGGCTGGAGGACAGTTGAGCCTAGGCTCTGAGTCCTCCCCGCCTCAACTGAACGCGACCTTCTCCGCACACCTGCATAGGCCCCTCAGCTTCTTCATAGCGAGGTGGCCGCAAGTTTGTAGACAGGCAGTTCCATCAGGCAACCCTGGTCGTCTGACCGGAACCAAGCGTCATAAACATCAACCTCCTGAAAATCAATCCTCCACCAGCCCAGGCCTCACAGAGGCGGGGCCATGGGAGGGAATGCTGTGAGAGGGTCCCGGAATCAGGCGACCCAGACATGGGTTCAGCCATCCGGGCCCCACTCCAGTGGCAGCCAGAGGGGATGGAAGCTTCTTCAACATCCACCCCACGATAGTCAACCGCCACCAGCCCAAGCCTCGCAGAGGAGGTGCCATGGGATGGAACGCTGCAGCCATCAACCTCATTAGCCTGAGAGGCACAGGATTGGGGCGGGCTCTCCATGCCCAGCCCACCTGAAGCTGTCGTGTCAAGCTCCATCCCATAGAGGGAGCGACAAATTGGCCACCAGCAGGGCATAAGTAACCCTCACGCCCATGTTAGGGCATGCCGCCCCCTGCCCACGAAAGGCCCGAAGGGGCAACTAGGGACTGGGGGCTAACGGGGGAGGGGCCAAAGGCAACTACTCTGCCAGGCACGGAACACAACTGCGGGCAGGGGACCATAAATGCTGGGAGGCAGGGCACTCACTACCTGCAACTAGGCCAACCAGGCAGCAGCGACACCATAGGCAGTAGGCGCTGAGGCTGCGTAGTAGCAACAACCTTGAGGTCCACTCTACTAGATGGGACCTCAGGAAGGGCTAATTCCCACACCCGGAATGCTCCAATCAAGAGCTGAAGGGACCCATCTCGCCCGACACTGTGCCCGGGGACCACCAGGGGGCAGCCCAGGGACAGGTGGGCAACACCGGAAAGAAGAAGGAAGCTTCTTCAACATCCGCCACCTGGCAGTCAACCTCCACCAGCCAAGGCCTCACAGGAGTGGAGCCATGGGAGGTACGCTGTGGGAGGGGCCAGCAGTAAATCAGCAACAGGTGTGGGAGAGGACCCAGCCCATGGCCTGCCTAACTGGTGTCACAGCAGTGGCAGCCATGTTCCCCATAGTAGCCTGCTCTCTCATTTTTGGAGGCAGGAGAAGGGGGAGGGGCAGGCCATTTAATGCTTTCAGAAACCAAGGACGGTCTGAATAGTTCATGCTGGCAACAAAGCAGTGCATGCATTTTTCATTTTTTGCCCAGGCACAACCACACTGCATTAACCCGCGAGCTGCGGGCGACACACCAGACAGGCTAACTGGCTGGAATGCTACTCGTAGACCGGCTAACGATTAGCTGGCACGAACCGTAGCATAATTCCCCACGGTTTATTCCCCACAGTGTTAAGCAGGCCAAGAGCGAACGCTTGGAACGCTGAATCGGTGTCCGCTCTGTGTTAACACACATAGCAGCGGACCTCCACAGTGCCCAGGCGACAGCGTATGCTTGAACGCTGAAGCTGTATCCCCTCTGTGTTTACATACATAGCAGCCGAGCTGCACCGAGCTGCTCGCTTGCCGGCAGCCGCACAGCGTGGTCCGACCGGCGCATAAGCCTTTTTTTTTGGCGGCGATAAGCCGAGGAAGGGAGACCAGCCAAGGGGAAGCAAAGGGCCAGCTAGGGGGAACCACGCTAAGGGATACCAGGGCATACCAGGGGAATACCGGGGAACACCAGGGCATACTTTAAAGAAATTGATTTTGAAAGTAAGAGCTCAAGCACTTCAAGCTGATGAGGATGGTGATGTTTAAGAAATACTCTGTATGTCCCTGTCCTTTGTTCTCTGTCTCTCATTTTTTATGTGTGAATTGAAAATAGTCACATTGAATTTGAATGGTGCTAGAGATGAAGTGAAAAGAGTTGCTTTTTTAAAGCTTCTGGCCTGTGACATGAATGAGGACCCGCACACACAGCTTACACGTTACTACACGTTTTATTGGTTGGTGTTTCTTCCAACACTCGGCCGCAGCATTCCAGCTGCCACCCACACACCGCACCTCAGCTCCCGGCACATCCTTTATAGTGGAGACATGACCAGCTGTTGGAGCTCAGGTGTGTGTCAGCCTCCCCCGAACCCACCTCTGCACCCCTCCCCTGCAGCTGAACCACAAACCACACCCTTCCACATGGATGTAAAAAAGTTAGATAATATGTTAGTTCAACAAACTCACAGCACTGCTGACAATGAGAGTGACTGGAGGAAGGGCTGTTGGGGGGCGAGGTCTTTTTTTAGTCAGAAGTCCAGCTGTAGTGGTATGGGGACTGGGTTTTCTAAGATTTTTTTTGCCTCTTTCTTCTGAAGCAGAGGAAATGATTGAGGGCTGTTTATTGAAGGTTGAAGCCAAATATGAAAAAGGGAATTTTGTTTTCTCAGTGTACATGCGCCAACTACAAGGGTGAACAGAATGTTGTTGTTTTTTTGAATGTCCTATGTGACACTGTTAAGGATTGCAGTGATGATGAGTATTTGTTTTTATGTGGGGATTTAGTACTGAAAACCCATTATTGGATAGAAACCATATAGAACCTCATCCTGAATCCTCTCCCAGGCTCAGACAGCTGACTGTAGCTGTGGACCTGTCAGTTCACTCGTAATGTCAGTAGAGACATAACCAGATCTATAAGAGACCTAGGTACTCAGGTGGACGAACTGCAGGGTTTAGCAGTATCTACAGGAAACCAAGAGCTTTTAGATTCCCTCAAATCCAAAAAGGCTGACCTGCCGACCTGTTGGGCAGGACGGCCAAAGGGGCTTTGGTCAGGTGACGTTTCCTCAGTATCACAGAGATGGAGGCCCCGTCTCACTTCTTCTTTGGACTAGAAAAAAAGAATAGGCAAAGAAAGATTGTTCACTCTCTAATGTCTGGCAGTGGCTCCACAATGTCAGATCCTTCTGAGATCAGCACGTTTGCTGTCAGCTATTATAAGGACCTTTTTAAAGAGCGATTTTTCAGATAATCCCAATTTGTGCAATCGTTTCTTCGAAGGACTTCATCAGGTGGCAGCTGAAGCCAATCGCAAATTGGAGGCTCAGCCAACTTTGCATGAACTTCATACTGCTCTGATGAGTTTTCAGAGTGGTAGAACTCTGGTCGAATTTTACAAATCCTTTGGGTGGGTGATGAATTGCTGGAGTTTATCACGGATAGTCTGCAGAAAGGCTTGCTGCCTCTGAGCTGTATAAGGGTGGTCATTTGTGTCGGGGGTGTCGATCCATGGGGTGGACTAATTTTTCCTGGTGCACTATGTTTTGGGGTTTAAAAGCTAAAGAGACGCAGTGATTAGAGAAAATGCGTCTCAACTGTTCCCATACTCCTGACACATAAGGGATCACTATGGGTTTTCACTTAGGCAGCATGTGACCTTCTCTCTTGGATTGACTGGAGCTTTCTTTAGGTGCCTTCCCAGCTTTGATAAATGTCCAGCTGGGATAACCACATTTACTCAGGGCCTTCTTGATGTGATATTCTTCTGCTTCCCCGGCCACTGTGTCTGTGGGGATGGTGATCGTTGTATGTTGTAGCGTCCTGATGACACCCAGTTTGTGCTCAGGTGGATGATGAGAGTCAAACCTTCAACACGGACCCATATTCATAGGTTTATGGTACACATCAACTTTTAAATGTCACCCATTACTCATGGAAATCCCACAGTCTCAGAAGGCTAACCTGCCACTTTTCATATCCTCCCTGTTGAATTTGATGTGATCAGTAAAGTGTGCTGAGATTTGATGTCAACCCAGGTGTCATCCAGATACCTGAAACAATGTCTTTTAGTTTAAAGTGCTTCAACAAGTCGCAAATAAAGTTTTAATGATCTGTGAAGCTGTGCCCTAAGTTTCCATTGCTATCATGGTGCTTTAATGTCAAACAGGCGACACTGAACTGGTTTTTCAATGTTATCTGATTGTCATATGGTTTAATGTGTGGGAAAAACACGCCTGTTTTCCATTTTAACCACTGTGTGTTGTTACAGGAATCAACTTGAAATTGCGTAACAGATGTTTACTTTCTCCATGGTTCATCCTGTACCACACAGTGATCAACAAAGTGCTGAATAACTGTTAAAGCAACACTAGACCTCACAAGGGATTACTCACACTGTCACCTGGAGCACTTGCTGAAAAATTCTGCACATTGTTGTCATTTTCACTGTAAATAAATGCACTGTTTTCATTCAGAGACTCCAAGCTTTGGGTCCTATATCAGTGTCACTGACACATACAGATTATTGCTGCACGTCCCCTGAGAGGTCAAAAACATTGGCACAGGAAAGTTTTGAAACCCACTGGTTATGTCACCCGTGCATGTGTGTGTCAAGCCTGTGTATGCATTGTTTTCTTCCGTGAAAGTATGAAGTAGACAGTACTGTATCTCTGGACTCTTTAGTGTCAATCACTGTGCAACTTAGAACTCTACCAGTTCGGAGTAATAATCCCACGTCGACTGTCGCCGCGAGTTCAGGTTAAATACCCCTTTCTAGCCATAGTTTTGATCTCCTCCATACCCGCTTGATACCATAAAGGACAGGGCTGTGGCTCCCCACACTCCCTAACAGATCATTACATGGAGAAACCTTTGGAATGCAAGCATGCTGATCCACACAGGTATGCACACAGGTGTACACATGGGTATTCACAGACGCGGACTAAAGCTTTCTTGGCTGCTGCCTCAAAGCACACTGTGCGCTGTCTATCTTGCGTAGGAACTATTGATATTTATGACTAGGTAGTTTATTGTGATAGTGCTTTTTTTTTTCTTCTTCTATTTATTATGTTGCTCTTTGTTGTTTGCTGTCTCCTCTGTTTGTTTGTTTGTTTTTTCTCCATACAGGTGACCCAGGAGTTTGTTTTTTTTTTTTTGTTGTTTGTTGTTGTTTTTTTTTTTCTCTCTTCCCCCCCCTTCTCACCGTCTCTTCTCCCCTTTAGTTTTCTTTCTTTCTCTCCCCCTCTTTCTTTCATTCTTTCCCCCTGTCCTATTAAAAAAAAAAAAAAAAAAAAAAAAAAAAGATGACAAAGGATGAACTGAAGCTCCGCCATCACGTGATGTCACATGCTGCTGTTTCTGATGTCACTTAAAAAAAAAAAAAAAAAAAAAAAAAAGTATGAAGTAGACAGTACTGTATCTCTGAACTCTTTAGTGTCAATCACTGTGCAACTTAGAACTCTACCAGTTCGGAGTAATAATCCCACGTCGACTGTCGCCGCGAGTTCAGGTTAAATACCCCTTTCTAGCCGGGAGGAATGATTACCAACGGCTGGTCCGGTAATCAGCTGCAGGTGGGCCGACAACAGCGAAGAGGGACTCCCAATGACGACAGTCGCCAGGACACGCCTCTCCCATGGCGCGCACTTCCGTAAACAGCCCCGAGGACCAGGGAGGGAGAGAGGGAGAAGCAAACGCACACAGAAAACATAAACACAAGCAGGGTCGTCGGGAAAGAACCGTCCGACCGTGACAGAATCTGCGTTTTTTTGGGGTTTTTTTGCTTTTTGTGGATCTCTCCACCTATTTGCACTGATTTTGCCTGCTCCTGCTTGTTGTTTTTCTAACCATTTCTCATCAGGTGTTAATTTTGCTTGTTTATTCTCCGTTTTCAAAGATTTTGCTGGGCCGTCGCTGGCACGCTTGACTTTAGAGTGATTTACTGATACGGCCTTCAACTTCACCCTAACGGTGAAGCGGTATCAGTTTTATGAGATGAAACTCAACCGTTCTCCTTTGTCACCAGCACTTGAGCCTCAGCAAAGAAAACAAAAATGGAAGTAGTTCAGCAGCGTACTGTGCTGTAAAATCAACTTACTTCCAGACACATACACACACATAGACATTTGTGCGCTAATTTGTCACAAAGTAATTTCGGCTACCTCTAAAACCCAAGTCTAATTCAGTTCCTTTTGGCGAACCCAATCTATTTTAATTTTTCTGTCTCAACGTGTTTTCATTTGCCTAAACGTATTTTAATTTGTCACAAAGTAATTTCAACTACCTCTAAAACTTAAGTCTAATTCAGCTCCTTTCGGCGAACCCAACCTAATTTATCACGTTACTTTAACACTAGGAGTCCCAGGCTTCTACGTTTCTACCTAGAAAACCCGCCACCAGCCAAATGGCTGGTAGGCTTTTAGCTAAGCTTTAGCTTCAGCCAAGTGGAAGCTAAATTGGCTAGTCATTCATATGTATATTAGGTTTTTAAAAAGGTATTCATGAGGGAGGGGAGTGGGGGTGTGTGGATGAGGGGGTGCTGGAGCTGCTAAAAGCTGTGAACTTTCTTTTGTGTTTGCATTCTCAATCATCCAGGGAAATAAATCTCCAAAAGTCACCAACTTGGAGTGTTTCAGTTTGCCATCTTAGGGAGAAATCAACACACATGGGTGTAGGTCCTTTGTTGCTGAGATTTATTGATAAAAACAGTACAAAAAACCAACCATTTGTACACATATTTACAAATAATAATAAAAAGTGAGTGAGTACATTTCAACATTTTCAGCAATCACTCACAATCCTGGCACTGCCATGGTATCTGTAGTCTGCATTTACCACATGTGTATCTGTAGCAGTGAACACATCGCACAGTGGCATGATTGTTCTTGCATTTGTGTTTGACCTGACACATGGCTCTTTTTCCAGGACTAGGTGTGGAGGGTTGTGTCCGAAGCAACTGTTCTTTTCTTGCCTTCTTCTCAGCTACATGAGAGTGAGCCAACTCTCTTGCAAGCTCCACCACATTTACATATGAATGACTAGCCAATCCACTAGTGGATTGAGGAATTTCCCTGCGAATCCTGTTGACTGTGCCGAGGATGGTGGTTTTCAGTCTAAGAAGTTTTTGCGGTCCTTATTTATACTTCAGTGGGTGCGTGTGTGTGTGTGTGTGTGTGTGTGTGTGTGTGTGTGTGTGTGTGTGCGTGTGCGTGTGTGTGTGTGTGGGGGGGGGGGTGTCAGAGTGTGACCCCATAAATGACTTCCCTACACCTGCTGGTCTCGAAGTCCAGCAGTTCATCAAACCAAAAGGCACTTAGTCCATAGTCCCTCCTGCTAGCCCTCAATGTCTACATGTATTTAAAATTGAGAGGTGGGCAACGAAGCCAGGGGTGAGGTGTACACCCTGATGGAAACTTGGACTCCGTGTATTGTGCCCACCCCCAAGATCCTATATGTATGTGTAATGAGGGTGTGAGTAATGTGAATGTCTAAGTTGTGGGATAAAATTGAGGCAGAGGCAGCCAGAAGGGGACAGAGGGGGGGGTAGCCTCCTCTGCATCCTGGTGACATACCCCTACTCCAAGGCCCTGCATGTGTGGGTGGTTGTGGTGGAGCGGGAGGAGGGAGGCAGCTGGAGATGGGGAGGAAAGGAAGGGAGGGGCAGTAACCCCTCCCTGGGGCCAGCTCCCCCGCTGACCCCAGTAGGCACTCCCACACTCCGCGACCCGCCAGGGAAAAGGGGGCCCAGGCCCATCCAGACCGGGGCCCAGCGCAGCAGCGCCCCCCGGCCCCACAGAGCCCGGGACAGTCCACCCAACCCCACCACAGAGAAAACTGCACCCACCCCACCATCCACTCGTCTTCCAGACTACATGAGACAATAGACGCCCAGGCTGAGATCTTCCTCCACCTCTCCTGTATCTCCCCCTCCTGCAGAGAGTTCCTGAGGGGAGGAAAGCTCCTGCAAGGTGTAACAATCTCCCCCACCGGTTGAAGAGCCCCACAGGCGACTCGACACACCGGCGGCACCCTGCGCCAGGGATGGGCTCCCATGCACCCACCCGCCCACCACCCCGGCAACACACAAACCAGGACCCAAGGCCCCGAGGCCCAGCCAGGGCCCCGGCCCAGAGATGGAGCGCCCCCAGACCCTCACGCCCATCCCGGACCCACCCAGGGGCAGACAGGCTACCAGGTCAGTAACCCACGTCCATCACCACAGACCCTCCCCTAGCCCCGCTGCACGCAGCCACGAGGAAATGGTCAGAAAAGAGCCCCCAACCGGACATGACCGCTACCCCGGGTTGAGCCCCCCAAGGAAGATGGCATAACATTTAAGTCAAGTCAATTAGGATCGATATACCTTGTATATCCACAAGGTGGCAGTAATGCAAAAACAGTTGTAATGAACCGCGAAGAACAAGAAGGTTTCACGGCTTGGGCCTGCTCATGCGCAAGACTTCAAATTTAACTTAAAAACGTTGTTTTGGCGCCAAGCTGCTGTTTCTTTGAGAGGTAAGACCATTTTTTTCTTTGACTATGTTGTGTAGTATCTATATGTCGAGCATGGTTATATTTTGCGTTTGTCTTACAAGACATGTTATATCGTTTGCGTGCGCTTGTTCTACATTAGTTTTACTGGGTCCTGGACATGTTTTTTTGTTTTATTAAGGGATTAGCTACAGGGGTTCATGGGGTTATTTTTTCAAGGGGTTATTTTTTCATTTGCTTTCTTGGGATTCCTTTACTGTAATCCAAGAGTCGTAAATATCGAATAGGATAGCAAGGATAGCATAAAGTGACATTTAAAATCCAAAAAGTCAAGGGCGAAAGCCACTGTGACACCATTGTTATGCTCTATCAGTAATCTGTATTATTTAAAAATGGTCTGTAAATACAGCATGTTTCCTAGCGGAGTTATACATATCAACATAGTTATAAATTACAGTTTGTTAAATCACACACTTAAGTTTTTAAATAAAATTATTCACGACATATGAGTGGACAGACCTGGTGATAATTGCTTCTATAGAAAGTTAGCACATGGCAGTGTCAATCTCTTGCTTTTCTTCTGAGTAGTATTTTATTTAGTTGTAATTCAAACAATAATTTGCTTCTTGAAATTAAGAAATGAATTTCTTGTTTTACTTTATAAATTTCAGATCCGGGCCTTTACCTGCTCCCTCCTATACTGATGTGGTGTATGTGGTACTGCTGAGCTTGTATGTGGTATGTGAACTGTTATACTTTTAAAAACAAAACTGTTTTATAAGTTAAGTTTTCTTTAGTGACCCATCCCATGCCCCTGTTATTTCTTCTCCACATCTGAACCATTGTAAAGGTTGCAGTTCAAGGGCCTGAGGTATGAAATTTTTTTCAGATCAGCTGTGATCAATATTTTTTGGAACTTGATAAATAACAATAAAAGCTGTAATGGCTCCATTAGCATTTTGTGTAAATGTTTGTGTTAAAATTATAGCTTTAATGAGGTCTTTCTACTTTAGTTTTAGTTATAAACTATGTATATGTGTACATATAGTATGTATATTTACAGTACAGTATGTTGTGTTTGTTGATATGTTTTCAGGTGGAAGCAGAATATGTGAGGGTTACTACTGCTGCACTTGTTCCAAGGCTTTTTACACGACGTGACCAATACACTGACCAGCTCATAAAAGTCTTCAAGAAAAAAGGAGGCGCTGCAGTGAAGAAAATTAGACAAACTTTGGCCCCTGCCACACAGGTGCGTTATTCTGTTGGTAGCAAAATATTATGGCTAATAAGATCATTTTCAAATTTAAACAGCTAGTGTATGGTAGCTGCACAGTGCACTTACATTTATATTAAGCAAGACAAAGTTTGGTACTCAAAACGTTGGAAAACTTAAATTATCTAAACATATGTAAAATTTGATCCCTCAATTTAGGTTAAACCAGAAGTGAATGTTTTTATGTTATGTTTTGAATGCAAAGAAGATGATGTATTAGTTTGTCTTTACCTCCATTATGGACATATATAATGTGGTGGAAACCCTGCCCAACAGGTTAACTATTCATGTCCATGTGATGATTAGTTGGTCTTGTGTTCATGCCTATCTGTGCAGTGGATATGTCATTCATTTTGCGTATAATGTGAGTTTGTGTCATCCTAAAGTATTTCTGTTCTCTCTTCCTGTATCTCTGCCACTCTCTACAGAAGGAAACTATTGAAAAGGGGAGGGAGTGTGTCCTCAGGGCACTACCTTTTGACCTGAATGAAGACCCAAGCATCCTCTTCAAAGAATAATTGGTTGGTAATTTTAGTTTAGTTTTTTTATCTGTATTAAACCAAATTTTGAATAACTTATGTTGTTGCATGTTTTAATGTGTTTGTTGTAATTTGCATGGAATCTGTTTAAATGTTTTGGGGAATCTTCTTGTATACCCAAACTATTTATATTTATTGTTGAATCTGTAGTCTAAAATAGTGGCTCACTGGGGTGCATGTTCCTAATATTGTGTTTACTTCATTAAACTGGACGCCATTTTTCTATGTTTTTGTGTCTAAGCTACAGCTGTTCAGAGGGAGCTGGAACAAATTACCCTTGCTATCTTTACCATCGAAAGAGCTGATGCCAGCACTCCTCCAGCCGATGTGGGTATAACCATCTCGGGTGTCCTGCATGACCTGGAAGACCTGGCCTCTGCATGTGCACTCTTAATGGGTGGGACATACGCACTGAATCTCAGTTAACCTCGAGACTGAAAGCTTTCTTTGAAGTACTTCAGAAGCTCTTCCTTCATCTGTATGTCAGCAGACTCTTGACCAAGGTACAGATGCTCAAGAATAAACTGAATGAATAAGCCAACCCTTAATTTGGATGATGAATGTTCTGTCAGATGGACAGAAGTTTTTCGGAGGCTGAATGGGAATAAAATGGTAATTTGTAAATGACAGATAAAGGGAAAATTACATTTAAGAGAAATTTAAAACATTTTGAAAAGTTTGTAAACTACTACAATTTGAGAGATTTTACTCTTGTGGGGGGGCTAGTAAGACACAAACAAAAGTATTGCGATTTAAAGGATTTAATTGAGAGATGATACTGCACCATTGTGCTACATTGTGTGCATTCTAAAGGTAATTGCAATACATATTAAGAATAAGGGTAAGTTAGGAATACAGGATGAATGTATATTTTGCAGACTTTTAAAGACGAACAATTGTTTCCATGTTAAAATCTTTACAACTCAAGCTTTTTGCCCAAACACTGATAAAATAAACGTTGACAGTGGCAAGTGTTAAATGGTTACTGCTGTGCTGTTGCAAAAAAACTGAACGCTGACAAGCTGTTTTGTTGTTAGACCATAATGTTGGCATGTTTTATTAAAGTTTTATTTGGGATGGTGATATAATTTTCTTTGGTTGCTAATATCAGTGGACTATTTATTATTATTATTGTTATTATTATTATTATTACATTAATTTTTTTAATTGTGGCTGTTGAGGTGGACACTTCACTTTGCATTGTTAAAGGAAAGCACTTCATTGGCGTTGTGTTACTGGACTGACCCTAAGCAATCATTGCAAATAGCTACTTTGCTATTCATTTTAGACACTAAAAGAAAAAACACTCCAGACCTTACTAGCATCACATGTGCATAACTCAAGTGTCATCTTATCTTTTTTTCTTGCCTGTCCCGTTTGGCTCTTTTGCCATCAGAATTATTGTCTAAAGGCAAAGAAAGATGCCCAACGGATTTACTTTACCAAATTGAGTGTCATCTTATCAATGTGTTATATGGTCTTCAATGTTTTTTTTCTTCTATTTCTGGCAGATACAGACATTTAATTTAAAATCTTGATGTTGCATCTGTCTACATACTGTTAATTACTAACCCTAATGAGCTGTTGTGTTTTATTTTGGACTGGGTTTACACAAATGCTCACTGAATGTGTTGGCAATAAAAGAAATTTAAAAAAATAAGTTGGATGTACTTAATTCATTTGTGTGGAACCTGTTGACAAAATAGATTTATGTAAAACTAATTAGTAAAGCACAAGGTGGCTGAAAATATAATATTTGAATTAATATAACTTAAATTTAACATTTTACTGCCACAAATAAGAAATGTGTTGAAGTAACTAATCTAAACTAACTAACCTGTAAATATATCATCTATGTTCATACAATATAACTTGATTTAGTTAGTCTTAAATATGTCTTGTTAATCTTAAGTAGTTTTTTTAAAGTAGATGAACTAAAGATTTTTTGCTTTAAACTAACATAATGCAATTTCGTGGAACCTGTTGACAAAATAATTTTAATTAAAGTCAACGTTTCATTTTTTTGAGTGTACAGTTTTTAAATTTAACCCTAACCCTTGTGCATGTTTTTTATTTTGACAGCGAATGCGCACCTGCGGACCACTTATGTGCAGCCCTGGTTATATATATATATAGCTCGTCATATTGCAGCCACAGAAATTCTTTTGTCCATGAAACCATAAAGCTGCACTTTCTTTTTGCCTTATAGTCTGATTTGTCATAACTTCTCCGTTTTGTGGTAAGCTTTTCTTTGGCTGTCACTTCTTCACCCTGACCTGTCTTATTTGGCTCAGCAGAACTAAAATATACATCCTGCTGCTTTTACACACGCACTCACATAAGCTCAGCGTTTCTCTGCGCGATCAACCTCTCACATGTTTAAGCTGCGGGAGATTTCACTTGTCATGTTTGCATAGTAAGCTAACGATTAATAAGACGATGTCAGAGGAATTGGTGCACAAATTATCATCACTCACAGATCAGTGCTGTCGCTCTCTATACACAGTTCGCACGATTGCAAAGTGAAAGCAAAAAACAAGCGCAAATTCAAACGCGATTTCAATATGTCACATATTGACAGTGGCTCACCGATGCCAATGACATAATTACCCAGCTACATTTCTGAAAGAATGCAAAAGCATTGACATATATTTTTCCTTCCTACAATAGCCCGACGGGCAGGGCAGAGATAGATTTTGGTACCCCGACTGAAAAAATCGCTAGCCCCGGGATATTGCGAGCCCTGTATCTGATTGAGGAATCACTCATCTTTGGAAAAGAGAGTTTATTACAGAGAAATGTCTCTTTCCAAAATAAAAGCTATACTATCCGCTTCTTCTGGGCTATATTCTCAGCAGCATATTAAACATATAAGGAGAATCCTGTGCTAACAGCTGTCTAAATGACTCGGCTAAAGTTTGTAGCATGCACGCTTGTTGTTTTTGTCTTTGCACTAGGATGATGTCGGCGTAAATGTGCAGTCATATTCATTGTGTTCCCACTAGTGCTTTCAGGTTAATCTCGTTGAAATGACCTTAACGCCACAACACGGCAAATCTCCGTTAACGAGCTACCGCCGATCGCCCCGTGCGTGGGGCTGGACGGCCAACATGTTAACGAGCTAACTGCGCTAACACACTAGTTCCCACCCATGTAATTGAGCATTGCATGGCACATCCAACATACTGTTTTACTTTAGTCCATGACTCGCTTACCTTCAGGGTCATACGTCACATGAAAACCAAAATAATTCCAAACACCAGATCTGAATGAGGGTGGGGGAGGTCCATGTTGCAAGGAGAGCTTAACTTCTGTCTCGCTGGCTTGCCCTGCGCTCTTCCTTCTGACGATGCTGTCTGTGTTGAGCGCTCAGTGGATCTGCGCTCAACAGTGCAGCCTAGGCGGAGTAGTCGAACGCAGATTCACTGAGCGCTCAACACAGACAGCATCGTCAGAAGGAAAGTTGATAAAATAAATTACAAATTTTGTATTGTTCGATACATATGCGTACCGAACCGAAAGCACTGTATCGAACGGTTCAATATCGATACGAATATCGTTGCACCCCTAGTAAATAGTACCATATAACTTTGTTGTTTGCAAAACTTGTGCATAATTTTTAGAAATGTACAATTTCTATTTGCATTTCAAGTTATGAAAATGATTCGTTAAACATGTTTGTGGGTTGTACAGTAAAAAATATAACTTTCTTCTACTCGGATTTTGAATTTTTTTGTCTGAATTTAGATCAACTGTGCTAATATAGTATGCCAAAATGAAAAAATAACTCAAATTTCAGATATTTGAGGTTGTGCTGAAAATAATGATACAAACAAGGCAAGAAAAACACATTTTAAAGGTGAAATATAGAGGTAAAAATCAAAAGTAGTCAAAAACGGCCAATTATACCCTGGACCCCAGAGGGTTAAAGAAATAGATTTTGAAAGTAAGAGCTCAAGCACTTCCAGCTGATGAGGATGGTGATGTTTAAAAAATACTCTGTATGTCCCTGTCCTTTGTTCTCTGTCTCTCATTTTTTTATGTGTGAATTGAAAATAGTCACATTAAACTTGAATGGTGCTAGTGATGAAGTGAAAAGAGTTGCTTTTTTAAAGCTTCTGGCCTGTGACATGAATGAGGACCCGCACACACAGCTTGCACGTTACTACACGTTTTATTGTTTGGTGTTTCTTCCAACACTCGGCCGCAGCATTCCAGCTGCCACCCACACACCGCACCTCAGCTCCCGGCACATCCTTTATAGGGGAGATATTGGGTTTATCTAGGCACAAACCCCACTGGAACACAAGCCCAAGCTGCACGACAAAACAAGACCAGACAGAGCTCTTTGTCTTTGTGGCTTGTGAGGGAAGCAAGCCCAGGCCTTCACCTGTCCTCAGCCAACTTCGACTGATTCCTTAGCTACAGCCCTTTTTATTGTCAGCAAGCATCATTCATGAACATGCAATTACAAATACACATGACATTCTTAAGCAGGCACATCTGAACAACATCAGTGTCTGTATTCCGTGTGTGTGGGTATGTGTGTGTGTTTCCAGCTATACCATACATAGACATACGACCTTTCAATGAACTTAAACTGTGTGTATGAGGTATGCAGAAAAGCAGAATTAAGCGTCTCACTAAATTATAAGCACAGGAACTTGCAATAGGTCATGTCTCAAACTAACATTTAAAGACCTAGGTACTCAGGTGGACGAACTGCAGGGTTTAGCAGTATCTACAGGAAACCAAGAGCTTTTAGATTCCCTCAAATCCAAAAAGGCTGACCTGCCGACCTGTTGGGCAGGACGGCCAAAGGGGCTTTGGTCAGGTGACGTTTCCTCAGTATCACAGAGATGGAGGCCCCGTCTCACTTCTTCTTTGGACTAGAAAAAAAGAATAGGCAAAGAAAGATTGTTTACTCTCTAATGTCTGGCAGTGGCTCCACAATGTCAGATCCTTCTGAGATCAGCACGTTTGCTGTCAGCTATTATAAGGACCTTTTGTGTCCGGGATATATATTTCACTACGATGACCTGTATGACTGAGAACCTTCACAGACAGATATATATTTTAGTTCTGCTGAGCCAAATAAGACAGGTCAGGGTGAAGAAGTGACAGCCAAAGAAAAGCTTACCACAAAACGGAGAAGTTATGACAAATCAGACTATAAGGCAAAAAGAAAGTGCAGCTTTATGGTTTCATGGACAAAAGAATTTCTGTGGCTGCAATATGACGAGCTAAATAACCAGGGCTGCACATAAGTGGTCCGCAGGTGCGCATTCGCTGTCAAAATAAAAAACATGCACAAGGGTTAGGGTTAAATTTAAAAACTGTACTTTTGAGTTAAAATATATATTTATAATTTTAATAAATGACAAATTAAAAAGGCATGAACATTTTTTTTGTATCGAAAAAATATCGAACCGTGACACCAAAGTATCGAACCGAACCGAACTGTGAATTCTGTGTATCGTTGCACCCCTACTATTTACATAAAAATGCAGCCAAGGCCTCAGGCGTTTTTTATATAACCATTTAAATCTGCTTACAGAACAATCAGGTGTGCTGCATCCAATAAGAAGGCACACAAATTATTTGTTCCAGTGCAAAAAATGTAGTTTGTGTTCAGTATAAGACAGAGGAGAACACCACAGGCCTAAACCCTGCAGGTCTGACAGCAGGAGGAGCATCAGTCCAGTTTTCCATGTGGGAACAGCGTTTACACTGGAATCTGCCTTTGATGGCTTTTTTAGAGCAAATATGAAATTCAGGTTTATAACTGACACATAATACAAAACAATAACTACACAACACACTAACTATAGCCTCCAAACACGCTAAACGTCACTAATGTCTCACATATGAAAACTCGCTCTCTCTCTTTCTTTCGCTCGTCCGCTTTCCGTTGCCGGTGCCACTCCTAAAAACTTCCCCTTCTCCCTAAAAAACCAAATGTCACATGTTGCCTTATCATTTTTTTGATTGGCTGACATGGTAAACTCTAACACCAATAGAGAAGGGGTACTTTTTGTTATTCTTTTTTCACTCACAAAGGGAGAGTGTATGCTAGCGCTGTCTGTAGAAAACGCTGTTTTTACCGTTCTTCCCGCTCTAAACACCACTGTTTTGTTCAGAAAAAAACATCGCGTGTATTTTTATTATAACTCTGGTTTTACGTGGCCCATCGACACAATTCAAAAACTGGTATGTAGTTTGAAGTCCGCACATTCGACCCAAGTTGAAATGGAGACTCTGACGTGCTGCATCTTGTAGCTGTGTCGTCTTAAATTGGTCACGTGACTTTGATGCACCGGCGCGTCCGGCAACCCCAGAGGGTTAAAGATAAATCTCTTGATCTGTTAACACATCATCAACAAAATTTCCAGATCTTTTTTTTCCAAGACCAGAGACGACTCAACAAACAGCTTCAGGTCTCGATAGTAGTCCTCCACTTTCACCATCCTCAGGCCTTTGGTTTTCTGTAAGAACCTCCTGATGTCAGCATGAAAGTACGGATTCTGGTGTTCCTGGCTCAGACACAGATCACTTTACACTCTGATGTGTATGAGTTTAACATACTAAGTAACATGGGCTGTGGCGAAAATAAACTGAATACTAAACTGGGAACACTACAGCAGAACTATGAACACTATGAACATGATTTTGCACAGGAGCAAAAGAGTAACTATGACAACTGAACATGACAAGAAATGTACACATACAGGGAATTTGGTTCTGGTAGATGGTGGCTCTCAAGTACAGCAATGTAAATCTCACACACACACACAAGTGTCTATATATACACACATTACACATACATACACAAAGCTTTGTAAACCAACTATAAATAACGAATCTAAACTTATATACATAAAATACAGAAATGAATGAGGTGGAATGAATACTACAAAATGTGCATAAGGTGCAGCTGCAGTCTGGCAGTGGGAGCAGTGTGACAGGTCAACTGTTAAGAAGGGAGATGGCGAGGGGAAAGAAACTGTTCCTGTGTCGGGTGGTCCTGGTCTGCAGGCTTCTGTACCGTCTGCCAGAGGGCAGCAGATCAAAGAGTGTGTGTGCAGGGTGTGAGGGGTCTGTGATGATTTTCCCTGCTTGTTTCCTGGTTCTTGAGAGGTACAGATCCTGGATGGAGGGCAGGGGGGCGCCGATGATCCTTTCTGCTGCCCGTACAGTCCGCTGCAGTCTGCTCCTGTCCTGTTTAGTGGCTGCTCCATACCAGACTGTGATGGAGGAGCACAGGACAGACTCAATGACCGCAGTGTAGAACTGGATCAGCAGCTCCTGTGGAAGACTGTACTTCCCCAGTTGCCTCAGGAAGTACATCCTCTGCTGGGTCTTTTTGAGGATGGAGTTGATGTTGGTCTCCCACTTCAGGTCCTGGGAGATGGTTGTACCCAGGAACTTGAAGGTCTTCACAGTCGACACAGGGCTGTCTGATATTGAGAGGGGGAGCAGAGTTGAGGGATGTCTCCTGATGTCCACTGTCATCTCTACAGTCTTAAGAGTGTTCAGCTCCAGATTGTGCTGACTGCACCAGCGTGCCAGCCGCTCAACTTCCTGCCGGTATGCAGACTCATCACCATCTTGAATGAGGCCAATGACAGTGGTGTCATCTGCAAACTGTAGGAGTTTGACAGCCGAGTTCTTGGAGGTGCAGTCGTTAGTGTAGAGGGAGAACAGTAGTGGTGAGAGGACACATCCTTGAGGGGCACCAATACTGAGGGACCGAGTTTCAGAGGTGATCTCCCCCAGCCTCACTTGTTGCTTTCTGTCTGTCAGGAAGCTGGTGATCCACTGACAGGTAGCTGGTGACACGCTGAGCTGGGGGAGTTTGGAGGAAAGAAGTTCAGGCACAATGGTGTTAAAAGCCAAACTAAAGTCCACAAACAGGACCCTGGCATAAGTTCCTGGGCAGTCAAGGTGTTGCAGGATGTAATGCAGCCCCATGTTCACTGCATCATCCACCGACCTGTTTGCCCGGTAGGCAAACTGCAGAGGGTCCAGCTGGTGGCCTGTAATGTCTTTCAGATGGGCTAACACCAGTCGTTCGAAGGATTTCATGACCACAGACGTCAAGGCAACAGGTCTGTAGTCATGCAGTCCTGTGATGGTGGATTTCTTGGGAACAGGGATGATGGTGGAGCGTTTGAAGCAGGAGGGAACTTCACACAGCTCCAGCGATCTGTTGAAGATGCGAGTAAAGATGGGAGCCAGCTGTTCAGCACAGGTTTTGAGGCAGGAGGGTGAGACGCCGTCTGGTCCGGGGGCTTTCCTGGGCTTCTGTTTCTGGAATAGTCGGCTCACATCCTGAGTGTGTATTCTGAGTTTTAGGGAGGAGGAAAGGGGGGTGAGAGGTGTGGTGGAGGTCGTTGAGTCTGGATTGGAGAGGGTGGTGGTCGTCGTTGAGTCAGCAGGTCAGCCTTTTTGGATTTGAGGGAATCTAAAAGCCCTTGGTTTCCTGTAAACACTGCTAAACCCTGCAGTTCGTCCACCTGAGTACCTAGGTCTCTTATAGATCTGGTTATGTCTCTACTGAATACAGACAGTGGAAAAATGTCAGTCTTAGTTTTACTGGATCTCATTGCAGCATTTGACACAGTTGACCATAACATATTACTCAAACGACTGGAGAACTGGGCAGGTCTTTCAGGAACTGTACTAAACTGGTTCAAGACATACTTAGAAAACAGGAAATACTTTGTATCAATAGGTAACTTCACATCTGAGCAGACAAGTATCACATGTGGAGTTCCCCAAGGTTCCATCTTGGGACCCCTTCTGTTTAACA
Source organism: Astatotilapia calliptera (assembly GCF_964374335.1). NCBI lineage: Eukaryota > Metazoa > Chordata > Actinopteri > Cichliformes > Cichlidae > Astatotilapia > Astatotilapia calliptera. The sequence goes on along the minus strand of NC_137424.1, from coordinate 84,022,786 downwards.
TTTACATGCTCCCACTGGCACAGATTATAAAGAACAACAAAATAAACTATCATAGCTATGCAGATGACACACAAATATATATCACAATGTCACCAGGAGACCAAGGCCCTGTGCAGGCTCTTGGTAAATGCATTGAGGAAATTAATGACTGGTTGTGCCACAATTTTCTCCAGCTAAACAAAAACAAAACTGAGGTAATAGTCTTTGGCGCCAAAGAAAATGTTAGGATGCCTGGGTCGTCGACCCAGGGTTTTTGAGTTTATCATATTATGTATACTTTCTAGCTTTTGGTTTCTTTGAGTTCTGTATTATGGCTTATGTCTCTGTCTTCTTTAGTTGCTCTGTCTCCCCTATCACCTGCATCCCCTTGTCTAGTTTGCGTATCTTAAGTTCTTATATCCCGTGTTCAGTCAGTGGTTGTGTCTGCCATGTTCCCACGTCTCTGTTCCCTTTGTTATAGTGCCTGCCCGTGAGTCTGTGTTATGTTTCCTGTTTTACTTTGAAAGTCCATGTCTGATGTTAATGTGTCTGGTTTTGCTTCCCCCTTGTCTCGTTAGGCCTGATTTGCCCCAGCTGTGTTTCCCTCCTGTTACCCATTCCCTGATTGCTCCCTCTGTATTTAAGCCCTGTGTTTCTTGGTGTCTGTGTCGCGATCTACCGTTTTCCTAGCTGTGTGTTCTGTCATTTCTCTGGTTTAAGTTTGTTTTGAGTTTTTTCAGTTATGTTATATTTTGAGTATTAAATTAAAGCCTTTTTTGAGTTCACGTCAGTTTCCGGAGTCTGCACCTTGGGTCCTATTCCTGCCTGCACACAGCCGCACCTAACAGAAGATCGCGACCAGAACATGGACCCAGCAGACTCTTTTTCTTTGGAATTTAACGGTGAGATGGAGCGGCTGGTGCGCCTGCTTGACCGCATCGCCCAGTCGACGGATTTACGGACTATGGCAGTCGGGTTGGGTGCAGTAGATGCCATCATTCGGCATAATCCCCAGCTTAGCCAGTTCGCAAAGGACACTGAGTTGGGGAACACCATAACTGCCTGGAGAGAGCAGGTCAGGGCTAGTGAGCTTGCTCTCTCCCTCACTACATCTTCCCCACCGCTGCCGCAGGACAAAGTACACTCTGCTTCATCGCCACTGCAGCCTTCCTCCCCTTCCTCACGCCAGCTGGGGCCTTGTTCGCCTGTCCGTTCACCTGCCTTTTTTCTGGCGTCTGTGTGGTCGGAGGATGAGGAGGAGGTCTCCGTTTCTCCACCGGTTCCTGTTCCCTCGTCTAAAAGGAAGCGACGCCACCGTCGCTCCTTTCCTCGGTCATCCGTTCAGCTTCCTGTCTCCGCTGGAGGGTCCGAGGGGCCCGTCCAGCCACCTGTCTCCGCTGGAGGGTCCGAGGAACCGCTTCAGCCACCTGTCTCCGCTGGAGGGTCCGAGGAACCGCTTCAGCCACCTGTCTCCGCTGGAGGGTCCGAGGAATCGCTTCAGCCACCTGTCTCCGCTGGAGGGTCCGAGGAGTCGCTTCAGCCACCTGTCTCCGCTGGAGGGTCCGAGGAGTCGCTTCAGCCACCTGTCTCCGCTGGAGGGTCCGAGGAATCGCTTCAGCCACCTGTCTCCGCTGGAGGGTCCGAGGAGTCGCTTCAGCCACCTGTCTCCGCTGGAGGGTCCGAGGAGTCGCTTCAGCCACCTGTCTCCGCTGGATGGTCCGAGGAGTCGCTTCAGCCACCTGTCTCCGCTGGAGGGTCCGAGGAATCGCTTCAGCCACCTGTCTCCGCTGGAGGGTCCGAGGAATCGCTTCAGCCACCTGTCTCCGCTGGAGGGTCCGAGGAATCGCTTCAGCCACCTGTCTCCGCTGGAGGGTCCGAGGAATCGCTTCAGTCGTCTCTTCATGCTGGAGGGCCCGAGGAGCCCATCCAGCCGCCATTAGTCTCTGCCTCGGCTACGCCTGGTCCGGCCTCCGAGGGTTCAGTTTTGTCTGCCCCTGAGGTCTCCAATCTGTCTGTTCCTGCCCGGCCTGCACGTCCTGCACGTCCTGCCCGGCCTGCACGTCCTGCCCGGCCTGCACGTCCTGCACGTCCTGCACGTCCTGCACGTCCTGTCCGGCCTGCACGTCCTGCACGTCCTGCCCGTCCTGCACGTCCTGCACGTCCTGCCCGTCCTGCCCGTCCTGCCCGTCCTGCCCGGCCTGCACGTCCTGTCCGGCCTGCACGTCTTGCACGTTCTGTCCGGCTGATGACTGGACGTCGTTGCCGTCATGGACAGCCCTCAGAACTACGCCGCCGTCATGGACGGCCCCCTGAACTACTCCTCCGCCAGTGCCTCCCGCCCGGCCGGCCTCCTGACCTGCTTGGTCGCCGTCGGTGCCTCCCGCCCGGCCGGCCTCCTGATCTGCTCCGTCGCCGCCGGTGTCTCCTGCCTGCCCGGCCCCCTGAACTTTTTTCTGGGCTCTTGGGCCGTCAGCCTCCCAGCCGCCCCCCTGAACTGCCCGGGTTTGGACTATCGTGCTGTCAGCCTCCGGGCCGGCCCCCCTGAACTTTTTTGAGACTATTGCCTGGGCCTCTGCGCCTTTCGTGAGCTCTTTTGTTTGTTTGCTTTTGGACTTTGCCTGGGCCTTGGTGCTGTTATTTTGGACTTTGTTTCTGTGTTTTGTTCCGTTGCTTTCCGGGCTCCAGTGTTTGCACTTTTTTTTGTTTTGTTGTTTCTGGCTCCTTGTTTTGTTTCGAGCCCTCCATCCTGTTTCCCCCGCCGCCCACCCTGGTTGGGTTGTTTTTGTTTCTTTTGGTTTTGATGTTTTGGTTTGGGCTGTCTGGAAGCCAGCCCTTAAGGGGGGGGTACTGTTAGGATGCCTGGGTCGTCGACCCAGGGTTTTTGAGTTTATCATATTATGTATACTTTCTAGCTTTTGGTTTCTTTGAGTTCTGTATTATGGCTTATGTCTCTGTCTTCTTTAGTTGCTCTGTCTCCCCTATCACCTGCATCCCCTTGTCTAGTTTGCGTATCTTAAGTTCTTATATCCCGTGTTCAGTCAGTGGTTGTGTCTGCCATGTTCCCACGTCTCTGTTCCCTTTGTTATAGTGCCTGCCCGTGAGTCTGTGTTATGTTTCCTGTTTTACTTTGAAAGTCCATGTCTGATGTTAATGTGTCTGGTTTTGCTTCCCCCTTGTCTCGTTAGGCCTGATTTGCCCCAGCTGTGTTTCCCTCCTGTTACCCATTCCCTGATTGCTCCCTCTGTATTTAAGCCCTGTGTTTCTTGGTGTCTGTGTCGCGATCTACCGTTTTCCTAGCTGTGTGTTCTGTCATTTCTCTGGTTTAAGTTTGTTTTGAGTTTTTTCAGTTATGTTATATTTTGAGTATTAAATTAAAGCCTTTTTTGAGTTCACGTCAGTTTCCGGAGTCTGCACCTTGGGTCCTATTCCTGCCTGCACACAGCCGCACCTAACAGAAAAACGATTACAGGTCACCAGAGAACTTCAATCTATACATCTAAAAACCACAAACCAGGCGAGAAATTTGGGTGTAGTGATGGATGCAGACCTAAACTTAGAAAAACACATTAAGACAATAACAAAGTCAGCTTACTATCACCTCAAGAATATTTCAAGGATAAAAGATCTGATGTCTCAACAGGACCTGGAAAAAGTAGTCCATGCATTCATCTTTAGTAGGCTTGATTACTGTAACAGCATCTTTACAGGTCTACCTAAAAAATCAGTCAGACAACTACAGCTCATTCAGAACTCTGCTGCTCGAGTCCTCACTAAGACCAAAAAAGTGGACCACATCAGTCCAGCTCTGAGGTCTTTACACTGGCTGCCTGTCCGTTAGAGGATAGACTTTAAAGTTCTGATGCTGGTCTACAAAGCTCTGAATGGTTTAGGACCAAAATACATCAGTGACCTCCTGACCCAGTATGAACCTTCCAGATCCCTCAGGTCATCTGGATCCGGTCTTTTATCAGTTCCCAGAGTCAGAACCAGACACGGAGAAGCTGCATTCAGCTTTTATGCTCCTTATATCTGGAACAAACTCCCAGAAAGCCTCAGATCAGCTGAAACACTCAGTTTATTTAAATCCAGGTTGAAGACTCACCTGTTCTCAGCTGCATTTGAATAAAGCACCAAATCCACACTTTTAAGCTTAAATTTTAAAACTTACATTAACTACTGATTTTATCTACTGTTCTGATTTTATCTTATATTTCAAAACTTACTGATTTTATCTACTGTTCTGATTTACCTGTTTTGATTTTATATACTGTTTTGTTTGTTTGTTTGTTTGTTAAGTGGGTTTAGAGCTCTGGGTAGCTCCCCACCTGGGTCTAGACTGGGTCTAGAGAGTATTTTAAATTCTGGGAATTTAAAATAGAAAGTAGCTCGTCCACAGAAGGACTGGTAGCTCCCCTTACGATAAGGGTTCAGATCGCGCGAACAGGTGTGAATGTGAATGTGTGTGTTTAGTTAGTTTGTTTGTTTGCTTGTTTTAATCAATTTTAAATCATGCTTTTATTTGTTTTTGTTTCCAATGTCTCTGTAAAGCCCTTTGAATCACCTTGTTGTTGAATTGTGCTATACAAATAAATTTGCCTTGCCTTGCCTTACTGACATTACGAGTGAACTGACAGGTCCACAGCTACAGTCAGCTGTCTGAGCCTGGGAGAGGATTCAGGATGAGGTTCTATATGCTTTCTATCCAATAATGGGTTTTCAGTACTAAATCCCCACATAAAAACAAATACTCATCATCACTGCAATCCTTAACAGTGTCACATAGGACATTCAAAAAAACAACAACATTCTGTTCACCCTTGTAGTTGGCGCATGTACACTGAGAAAACAAAATTCCCTTTTTCATATTTGGCTTCAACCTTCAATAAACAGCCCTCAATCATTTCCTCTGCTTCAGAAGAAAGAGGCAAAAAAAATCTTAGAAAACCCAGTCCCCATACCACTACAGCTGGACTTCTGACTAAAAAAAGACCTCGCCCCCCAACAGCCCTTCCTCCAGTCACTCTCATTGTCAGCAGTGCTGTGAGTTTGTTGAACTAACATATTATCTAACTTTTTTACATCCATGTGGAAGGGTGTGGTTTGTGGTTCAGCTGCAGGGGAGGGGTGCAGAGGTGGGTTCGGGGGAGGCTGACACACACCTGAGCTCCAACAGCTGGTCATGTCTCCACTATAAAGGATGTGCCGGGAGCTGAGGTGCGGTGTGTGGGTGGCAGCTGGAATGCTGCAGCCGAGTGTTGGAAGAAACACCAACCAATAAAACGTGTAGTAACGTGTAAGCTGTGTGTGCGGGTCCTCATTCATGTCACAGGCCAGAAGCTTTAAAAAAGCAACTCTTTTCACTTCATCTCTAGCACCATTCAAATTCAATGTGACTATTTTCAATTCACACATAAAAAATGAGAGACAGAGAACAAAGGACAGGGACATACAGAGTATTTCTTAAACATCACCATCCTCATCAGCTTGAAGTGCTTGAGCTCTTACTTTCAAAATCAGTTTCTTTAAAGTATGCCCTGGTGTTCCCCGGTATTCCCCTGGTGTTCCCCGGTATTCCCCTGGTATGCCCTGGTATCCCTTAGCGTGGTTCCCCCTAGCTGGCCCTTTGCTTCCCCTTGGCTGGTCTCCCTTCCTCGGCTTATCGCCGCCAAAAAAAAAGGCTTATGCGCCGGTCGGACCACGCTGTGCGGCTGCCGGCAAGCGAGCAGCTCGGTGCAGCTCGGCTGCTATGTATGTAAACACAGAGGGGATACAGCTTCAGCATTCAAGCATACACTGTCGCCTGGGCACTGTGGAGCTCCGCTGCTATGTGTGTTAACACAGAGCGGACACGATTCAGCGTTCCAAGCGTTCGCTCTTGGCCTGCTTAACACTGTGGGGAATAAACCGTGGGGAATTATGCTACGGTTCGTGCCAGCTAATCGTTAGCCGGCCTACGAGTAGCATTCCAGCCGGTTAGCCTGTCTGGTGTGTCGCCCGCAGCTCGCGGGTTAATGCAGTGTGGTTGTGCCTGGGCAAAAAATGAAAAATGCATGCACTGCTTTGTTGCCAGCATGAACTATTCAGACCGTCCTTGGTTTCTGAAAGCATTAAATGGCCTGCCCCTCCCCCTTCTTCTGCCTCCAAAAATGAGAGAGCAGGCTACTATGGGGAACATGGCTGCCACTGCTGTGACACCAGTTAGGCAGGCCATGGGCTGGGTCCTCTCCCACACCTGTTGCTGATTTACTGCTGGCCCCTCCCACAGCGTACCTCCCATGGCTCCACTCCTGTGAGGCCTTGGCTGGTGGAGGTTGACTGCCAGGTGGCGGATGTTGAAGAAGCTTCCTTCTTCTTTCCGGTGTTGCCCACCTGTCCCTGGGCTGCCCCCTGGTGGTCCCCGGGCACAGTGTCAGGCGAGATGGGTCCCTTCAGCTCTTGATTGGAGCATGTCGAATTCTGGGTGGCGCTGTCACTTGGTGTTCGCTCACTCTGTGGTAGAGTATCACTTCCTGTTCCTGCTCAAACACAGTGGTGTTTCTGAGTAGCTTATTTGCTTAGCGATTTAATTAACAACTTTTAAATACATTCTTCTTTCATAGTATAATCTTCACGTGCTTCATCCGAAGCACACTTTTTGTGTACTCACTACCTAATTTATAGCCAAAGTATTCACTCACTGTCTCTGTACTGTCTCGCTAGCCTAGCTTAGCTCGTAGCCGACTCATTAGCACCATGGCTACTTCACCTATCCCTCCTGCACTTTCTTGCTCATTGTGTCAGATGTTTAGTTACTCCTCGGCCTCCTTTAGCAGTAATGATATCTGTAACAAATGTAGCATATTTGCAGCACTGGAGGCCAGGATTACTGAATTGGAGACTCGGCTTTGCACCCTTCATTCACCCGTAGCTAGTCAGGCCCCTGTAGCTGGTGCAGCCGAAAATAGCGTAGGCCCCGCTAGCTGTTCCCCGGCAGGTCCCAAGCAGCTGGGGAATCAGGGAGGCTGGGTCACGGTGAGGAGGAAGCATAGTCCTAAACAGAAGCCCCAGGTACACCACCAACCCGTTCATGTGTCTAACCGTTTTTCCCCCACTCGGCGACACACCCGCCGGGGGTCAAACTCTGGTAATTGGCGATTCTGTTCTCAGACATGTGAAGCTAGAGACACCGGCAACCATAGTCAATTGTCTTCCAGGGGCCAGAGCAGGCGACATTGAAGGAAATTTAAAACTGCTGGCTAAGGGTAAACGTAAATTCAGTAAAATCATAATTCACATCGGCAGTAATGACACCCGGTTACGCCAATCGGAGGTCACTAAAATCAATATTGAATCGGTGTGCAACTTTGCCAAAACAATGTCGGACTCTGTAGTTTTCTCTGGTCCCCTCCCCAATCAGACCAGGAGTGACATGTTTAGCCGCATGTTCTCCTTAAATTGCTGGCTGTCTGAGTGGTGTCCCAGAAACGATGTGGGCTTCATAGATAATTGGCAAACCTTCTGGAGGAAACCTGGTCTTGTTAGGAGAGACGGCATCCATCCCACTTTGGATGGAGCAGCTCTCATTTCTAGAAATATGGACAAATTTATTAAACCCCCCAAATTATGACTATCCAGAGTTGGGACCAGGAAGCAGAGTTGCAGTCTTACACGCCTCTCTGCAGCTTCTCTCCTCCTGCTACCCCCCCAAAAACCCATCTCCATAGAGACTGTGTCAGCTTCCAAAAAGACAAAAAACAAACTAAAAACCAGCAACAAACAACTTAAACATAAACAATTACAAAGAAAGAACAATACACTATCCACATCTGAACCAAAGAGTAAAACAGTGAAATGTGGATTATTAAATATTAGGTCTCTCTCCTCCAAGTCTCTGTTAGTACATGACTTAATAATTGATCAACAAATTGATTTACTCTGCCTTACAGAAACCTGGTTGCAGCAGGATGATTATGTTAGTTTAAATGAATCAACACCCCCGAGTCATTCTAACTACCAGAAATCTCGAAGCACAGGCCGAGGGGGCGGTGTGGCAGCAATTTTTCACACCAGCCTATTAATTAATGAAAGACCAAGACAGACTTTTAATTCATTTGAAAGCCTGATGCTTAACATTGTCCACCCCAGCTGTGAAACTCAGAAACCAGTCTTACTTGTTATCATCTATCGTCCACCTGGGCCTTACACAGAGTTTCTGTCTGATTTCTCAGACTTTATATCTAATTTAGTTCTGAGCTCAGATAAAATAATTATTGTGGGTGATTTTAACATCCATGTAGATGCTAAAAATGACAGCCTCAACATGGCATTTAATCTGTTATTAGACTCAATTGGTTTCTCTCAAAATGTAAAAGAACCCACCCACCATTTTAATCACACTCTAGATCTTGTTTTAACATATGGCATCGAACCTGAACATTTAACAGTGTTTCCTGAAAACCCTCTCCTGTCTGATCATTTCCTAATAACATTTACATTCACAATAATTGATTACACAGCGGTGAAGAGTAGACTTTATCAAAGTAGATGTCTTTCTGAAAGCACTGTAACTAAGTTTAAGAATATAATCCACCCACTGTTATCATCTCCAATGCCCTGTACCAACACAGAGCAAAGCAGCTATCTGAACGCTACCCCAACAGAGGTCGATTATCTTGTTAATAATTTCACCTCCTCACTACGTACGACCCTGGATACTGTAGCTCCTTTGAAAACTAAGGCCTCAAATCAGAAGTACCTGACTCCGTGGTATAATTCTCAAACACGTACCCTAAAGCAGATGACTCGTAATCTGGAGAGGAAATGGCGTGTCACAAATCTAGAGGATCATCATTTAGCCTGGAGAAATAGTTTGCTGCTTTATAAGAAAGCCCTCCGCAAAGCCAGAACATCTTACTATTCATCACTGATTGAAGAAAATAAGAACAACCCCAGGTTTCTCTTCAGCTCTGTAGCCAGGCTGACAAAAAGTCAGAGCTCTGTTGAGCCAACCATCCCTTTAACGTTAACTAGTAATGACTTCATGAACTTCTTCACAAATAAAATTTTTATCATTAGAGAAAAAATTACCAATAATCATCCCACAGATGTAATATTATCTGCAGCTACTCTTAGTACCATTGATGTTAAGTTAGACTCTTTTTCTCCAATTGATCTTTCTGAGTTAACTTCAATAATTACTTCCTCCAAACCATCAACGTGTCTTTTAGACCCCATTCCTACAAAACTGCTCAAAGAAGTCCTGCCATTAATTAATTCTTCGATCTTAAATATGATCAACCTATCGCTAATAATCGGCTATGTACCACAGGCCTTCAAGCTGGCTGTAGTTAAACCTTTACTCAAAAAGCATCTCTAGACCCAGCAGTCTTAGCTAATTATAGGCCAATCTCCAACCTTCCTTTCATATCAAAAATCCTTGAAAGAGTAGTTGTCAAACAGCTAACAGATCATCGGCAGAGGAATGGTTTATTTGAAGAGTTTCAGTCAGGTTTCAGAGCTCAGGACAGCACAGAAACAGCTTTAGTGAAGGTTACAAATGATCTTCTTATGGCCTCTGACAGTGGACTCATCTCTGTGCTTGTCCTGCTAGACCTCAGTGCAGCGTTCGATACTGTTGATCATAATATCCTATTAGAGCGATTAGAACATGCTGTAGGTATTACAAGTACTGCGCTGCAGTGGTTTGTATCATATCTATCTAATAGACTCCAATTCGTGCATGTAAATGGAGAGTCCTCTTCACACACTGAGGTTAATTATGGAGTTCCACAGGGTTCAGTGCTAGGACCAATTCTGTTTACATTATACATGCTTCCCTTAGGCAGCATCATGAGAAGACATAGCATACATTTACACTGCTATGCTGATGACACCCAGCTCTATCTGTCCATGAAGCCAGATAACACACACCAATTAGTTAAACTGCAGGAATGTCTTAAAGACATAAAGACCTGGATGGCCGCTAACTTTCTGCTTCTTAATTCAGATAAAACTGAGGTTATTGTACTCGGCCCTGAAAATCTTAGAAATATGGTATCTAATCAGATTCTTACTCTGGATGGCATTACCTTGGCCTCCAGTAACGCGGTGAGGAACCTTGGAGTCATTTTTGACCAGGACATGTCCTTCAACGCACATATTAAACAAATATGTAAGACTGCTTTCTTCCATTTGCGCAACATCTCTAAAATTAGAAATATCCTGACTCAGAGTGACGCTGAAAAACTAGTTCATGCATTTATTACTTCCAGGCTGGACTACTGTAATTCATTATTATCAGGATGTCCAAAAAACTCACTGAAAAGCCTTCAGCTGATCCAAAATGCTGCAGCAAGAGTCCTGACAGGGACTAGAAAGAGAGAGCAGATTTCTCCTGTTTTGGCTTCCCTTCATTGGCTTCCTGTTAAATCCAGAATTGAATTCAAAATCCTGCTCCTCACATACAAGGTCTTAAATAATCAGGCCCATCTTATCTTAATGACCTTGTAGTACCATATCACCCTATTAGAGCGCTCCGCTCTCGCTCTGCAGGCCTACTTGTTGTTCCTAGAGTATTTAAAAGTAGTCTGGGAGGGAGAGCCTTCAGTTTTCAGGCCCCTCTTCTGTGGAACCAGCTTCCAGTTTGGATTCGGGAGACAGACACTATCTCTACTTTTAAGATTAGGCTTAAAACTTTCCTTTTTTCTAAAGCATATAGTTAGGGCTGGACCAGGTGACCCTGAATCCTCCCTTAGTTATGCTCCAATAGACGTAGGCTGCCGGGGGATTCCCATGATGCATTGAGTTTTTCCTTTCCAGTCACCTTTCTCACTCACTATGTATTAATAGACCTCTCTGCATTGAATCATATCTGTTATTAACCTCTGTCTCTCTTCCACAGCATGTCTTTATCCTGTCTTCCTTCTCTAACCCCAACCGGTCGCAGCAGATGGCCCCGCCCCTCCCTGAGCCTGGTTCTGCCGGAGGTTTCTTCCTGTTAAAAGGGAGTTTTTCCTTCCCACTGTCGCCAAAGTGCTTGCTCATAGGGGGTCATATGATTGTTGGGTTTTTCTCTGTATCTATGAAGCGCCTTGAGGCGACTTTTGTTGTGATTTGGCGCTATATAAATAAAATTGAATTGAATTCCGGGTGTGGGAATTAGCCCTTCCTGAGGTCCCATCTAGTAGAGTGGACCTCAAGGTTGTTGCTACTACGCAGCCTCAGCGCCTACTGCCTAAGGTGTTGCTGCTGCCTGGTTGGCCTAGTTGCAGGTAGTGAGTGCCCTGCCTCCCAGCATTTATGATCCCCTGCCGGCAGTTGTGTTCCGTGCCTGGTGGAGTAGTTGCCTTTGGCCCCTCCCCCGTTAGCCCCCAGTCCCTAGTTGCCCCTTCGGGCCTTTCGTGGGCAGGGGGCGGCATGCCCTAACAGGGGCAGCCGTCAGCCCCCCCGTCTGCGAATGGCTGAGCAGCTCCGTCGTTGGATGGACCCTTCAGGTCGCATAGCTCCCTTAGCCCTGCGTCTTTGTAGCTGTACTGCTGCTGCGGGCTGTGTTCCCCTGGCGTATAGCCCGCACTTCGCCAGTTTCGTATGCCAGTCGGACTTCGCTGTGTCTGATACGTCAGCTGGAAAGTGAGTGTTCTCCAGCACGCAGCGCTGGCTCTCTGTCTAGTGTGTTGCCCCTGTGTCGCGGGTCATATGGCCAGCAGGTGCCGGCTCAGTGAGCTGACACCTCTCAACTGTCCGACAGTGTCTCCTCAGGCCCACTCTTGCTGGCCCCTTGTCTACGGAAGGCGCAGAGTGGGTGCTGTGCCCTGGTGATGAGCGTTGGGTTGCTCCTCATTTGGGCCATCAGTGGCCTGAGCCAGTGCTCCAGCCTAGTGCCTGTTCTGTCTGGCATGTTGCCCGCAGTACACGGTTCACACGGTCAGCAGGGCTCCTGTCATTGATCGAGTGGGGCGGCTTCTCGGCTCTGACTGCAAGTTAAGCCGCCGCTGCTGCTGCTGCTGCAGCTGCAACTGCAGGCTGTGTTCCTCTGGCGTATTGCCCACGCTTTGCCAGTTTATGCGCCAGCTGGACCTCGCTGTGTCTGATACGCCAGCCAGCGAGTGTGTTGTGTTACAGCCTGCAGCACCTGCTGTTCTCGAGTGTCTAGTCCTCGAGTTCACTCTTGCGGCTCCCCTGTCTACAGACGACACTCAGCAGCCGCTTGGCCCTGGGGCAACCTGCTGGTTGCGCCCCAGGGCTTGGCCCTCCTCTCCAACGGCTGCACTGCAGCTGCCGGCTGTGTTCCCTGGCGTGTTGCCCGCATTCGCCGGCTTGCCTGCCAGTCGGTCCTCGCTATGTCTGATGCCTCAGCCAGCGAGTGAGTATTCCAGAGCCTGCGGCGCTGGCTCCCTGTCTTGCATTGCCCGCTTCTTGCTGGCACCCAGTATGGTCCCCTCTCAGCGGCTCAATAGGCTACACTTCCTCTCCTCTCTCTGCTCCTGGGATTCCAGGTTTGGGCCCTGGGCACCGAAGGCTCCAGCTTCTGGCATTGCGCATGCCGCGACTTGTGCTTGTCAGACCTCATTTTGTCTGACATTTCGGCCAGTGAGTGAGAGGTCCCCAACTTGCAATGCTGGCTCCCTGTTGGTGCTTTGCCTGTGTGTCACGGACTTACACAGCCAGCACGGGGACGCCCAGTAACTGGGACTCCACTTACATAGGCTAGGCTCCCAGCCCCCCCCCCCCGTCTGTCAACAGCTCGGAGCAGCTTCGGCTTTGAGGATGGACGGGTCACATCCCTAGCTTGACCTGCAGTTGCTGGCTATGTTCCCCTGGCGTGTTGTCCGCTTCGCCGGCTTACACGCCAGTCGGACCTCGTTGTGGCGAGTGAGAGTTCTCCAGCCTGTAGCGCCGACTCTCTGCTGGCATTGCCCGCATGTCTTAGACCTATGCGACCAGCGGGCTGCTACTTGGCAGCTCGGTGTACCTCCACCCCCTGGTTCAACCTGCGCATTGCGAAGCCCTGACCAAGGTGGTGTCTCTATTGGTGCATTGGCACTGACTCCCGGCACCTTCACTCTCAGTGGTTCGGTTGCACTGTCTCCTTGTGGGGTGTCTTCCAGAGTTACCCCGTACATATGGAATATGTAACGGTGTGGAGAGATAGTCTCGATATGCTAGAGAATGCACGGTTATGGTGTAACCTTGGTTCTCTTAGTGAGAGACTATCTCTCCACCGTCAGGCCGTTCGGAGACGCGTTCCGATCAAACTAACAAACCGGTGTCACGTCTGCACAGCTGTTTTATAAGTGAGCTCTGGGGCGTAGCCGGGCGTTCCAGAGTGTCTTAAAGAAATACCCACACGCCATGACCAAGGTGGTCGTACCCCATACATATGGAATATGTAACGGTGTGGAGAGATAATTCTCACTAAGAGAACCAAGGTTACACCGTAACCGTACGATGTCAGCAGGAGAGTACGGATTCTGGTGTTCCTGGCTCAGATACAGATCACTTTCAGAATCCATACTGTTCTCTTCTGCTTTGTTTCCTCTCGTAGCTTTTAATGTTTTAGTACTGCAGTGGGCAGGTTCAGAGCTCTTCCTCTTCTGAGACAATTTCAATAAAACCTCATCAAACATATTGTCATCCTCACAAAGATCCTCACACAAGAGTTGTTTCATTTTTCTGATTTATGTCAAAAACACCTGCAGACTGGTCATTATTCATATCAGGCGGTCACGGCGGGGTACGCCGGTGTGTGAGAACACTAACACCAGGGACCAATAGAGGGAGCACAAACCCAGAACCCAGTATCTAAAATCCCAAAACAGCCCATGAATATTAATGAGAATAATAACAATAAAGAACACAAACACAAAATCACTGAGTCATGGACGCAGGACCATGACACTTGAATGTTTAAACAGAAAGCGAGCCTTTATTTCGGCTGAACACAAGAAATAAAGTAACATGGGCTGTGGCGAAAATAAACTGAATACTAAACTGGGAACACTACAGCAGAACTATGAACACTATGAACACAGGAGCAAAAGAGGAACTATCACAAGTGAACATGACAAGAAACGTGAACATGCCCAGAGCAAAATCATGAAAATCCTAGACCAGACGAGAAAGGGTGGTATGACTATCCGACACTGACTGAATGAAACACAGAGACTAAGTAGATGATTAGGAGAAGTGGAAATGCATGTGGGAGAACAGCTGACACACATGACCCTAATGACAGGACAGGGGAAGTGAAACTAAATAAAATAAACAAAGAACACCAGAGTCTTTCACAATAAAACAGGAAACATGATGAGACAGACCAAATGACACGGGCTTGACAACATGAGACATGGAACACATGAAGGGCAACGGAGACTACAATCCAGGAATAGAGAAAATGACACATTCTGGTTTAGGGCCCAGTTGGCTTGGGGATAGAAGCTCCTTTTGAGTCTCTCTGTCCTTGCCCGGATGATGCTGAACCTTCTACCAGATTGCAGAAGTTGGAACAGTTTATTGCCAGGACGGGTCCTTCAGTATCTGAGCTGCTCTAGTCGAGCATCTCCTGGTGTAGGTGTCCTGAAGGGGGGGGAGAGCAATCCTGCAGCAGCGTTCTGCTGTATGGATCACTCTCTGAAGAGCTTTTTGGTCCTTCACACAGCTGTTCCCAAACCAGGATGTCATGTTCTGTGTGAGGATGCTCTCCACAGCGCCTGTATAGAAAATCCTGAGGATCTTTGGAGAGACCCTGAACTTCCTCAGTTGTCGGAGGTGGTACAGGCGCCGCCTAGTCTTTTTGGACTGTATCTGAATGTGGGCAGACCATGTCAGGTCTGAGGAGATGTGGACACCGAGATATTTGAAGGACTGCACCCTCTCCATTGGAGCTCCATTGATGATAATGGGCTTGTAGTCTCTGTGCTGACTCCTTCTGAAGTCCACCACTAGCTCCTTGGTCTATCCGACGTTCAGCTGGCAGTGGTTATCCTGGCACCACGATGCCAGATTCTTCACTTCATTAATGTAAACCGCCTCAACTTTGTTGGAGATGGCGCCCAACACCACTGTGTCATCAGCAAACTTCACAATGGTGTTGGAGCCATGGGTGGCCACACAGTCTGAAGTAAAGAAGGAGTAGAGCAGTGAGTACTGCTCTACAAGCTACAAGGCTCAGCCTCTGCATTTGGAATAATCAGACCATGCCATCATCTTCCTCACGCCTGCTTACAAAGAAAAGCTAAAGCAGCAAGCACCAATCAGGAGGGAGGTCGCACGCTGGACTGACAATGCTTGCAGGACACACTGGATGACACAGACTGGACATGCTTCAGCGCAGCTCTGATGACATCAACACAACATCAGCAAGCGGTTGTGGGATTTATCGGGAAGCTAGCAGATGACACAGCAGAAAGAACTATCAGCTAGTCCCTGATAATATGGACCTATACAAGGCAGTGTCTTACAATGTGCGCAGCGCGGTCAGAAAGGCAGAGCGGTGCTAAGGGGAAAAAGTAGAGTCACAGCTACAACAGTGCGACTCTAGGAGCGACTCTGCGGACAATAACGGACTACAAACAATCAACTTCAATGATGAATGGCGACACTTCAGTGCCTGTAGCCACTGGGACCTGGAGGTAGAGAGAAGAGAGCAAAGGGTGGATCTCTGGCCGCGCCTCGAGATGGTGTACCTCCAGATTTGCCAGCCGGTGACATTTGAAGCACTCCGCCGTTCCCCCTGGGAGGCCCTCCACGATCTGCTCCAGGGCAATGGTGTCCAGCAGCCGTGCCTCCATCACGTCAGCCGCAGCCATCTCTCTGCTGCGTCCCGGAGGAGCAAGAAAACAGTGAAGGGCCAGTCCTTCTCTCCCATGTAGCTACTCTGGAACCGGCCCTCTGGGGAGAGACCCCGATGGTCCAGGATTGCTCTGGGGACATCCACGAAGCTTCCACTTTTAATTAAATAATTTATATTGTCTTAAATAATTTATTTTGTCTAAGTTACGTTTGGTGCTTTTTCAGTCGTACATTATTTTGTGTTATTTATTTTATGCTGTTGTTGACTTTTGAGAACCTGAGTTGATATTGAAAAAATGATCAATTTTGTCCAGTTTGAGTTATTTCATTGTTGTATGTTCTCTAAAGGTATAAAACGAGGGACCACCGAAATAAATTTTAAAAAGTATAAGAATGAAGAAAATGTAATTGACCCAAGACAGCAGTCAAAGCGATGTTTATTTTCTTTTGCATATCAGTAAATCTAAACATATTTTTAGTTGAATATGAGAAAATATTTTTTGTGACGTTAAGTTCTAAGTCAGTGGTTCTTAACCTTGTTGGAGGTACTGAACCCCAACAGTTTTATATGCACATTCACTGAACCCCTCTTTAGTGAAAAATAAAATATGATTTTTTTCAAATTCAAGACATACATATGTTTTTTACTGGTGCACAAAATGAACTGTGCATGTCACGGCGGAGGCTCTGCTGAGCCCCTGAGACCGATTCACCGAACCCCTAGGGTTCGATCGAACCCAGGTTAAGAACCACTGCTCTAGAGTCAAATGGAAGCCATTTGTGGACACCTGTGGATCTGTAACAGAATGCCAGAAAGAAAAAAAAATCTACATGTTAAATGCTTGAAGTTTAGCGTTTTCTTGGGTTTTTTTATAAGCTCAGGCCACTAAAGGGAGTACAATAGAGATTCATTCATTCTTCTCCTGTTGTATGACCATGCAAGGGTCACCAGATGAACTACCATCGCTACAAAGTTAAATGATTAAAAACAAAACTTTAAAGCAAAACATCATTGGACATTGAAGTCATTTCATACTCTGTCTTTCTTTTATTACCCTTCTCCAGAATGTCACAACATATTGATGTGTACTTATCTATTTGCTAGAAAAATTCTTTCACTTTTCATATTCTTAATTGGGCCACCATAAAAAGGTACAACATGTTTCATAACATATTTTCTTTGTGGACTGGGGTTGGGTTTAAGGAGACGTTTATAAATTTGCTCTTAAAGTAACCTTTCACTTTTTCTTCTGCCTTTATTACCCCACCATAAAATAGCGACTGCAACCTCTGATAATGTGTCAGTGACAAAAGTTCATCAGTTTCTTGTAAATTGTAAAACTGTTGACCTTTTGTCTACTGACCCATTATCAAAGTTTTGAGCTGCCATTTTTTGGTGGGGTAATAAAGATTCTTTCCCCTTTCGTCGCCTGTCATGAACAACCAACAAACTGTGAGTCTATCAGCGGAGACAACAAGCAGCAGTGTATTTTCGTAAGAAGCTTGGATCTGGCGCATCGGCCTAACTAGGGGGCTCTTCAGCTGACAGGGAGTTTGTTCCATCCTTGCAGGAGTCAACTCTGCAGGTGGGGGAGAGTCATAGGAGAGGTGGAGAATAAACTTAACCTGGGTGTCTACTGTCTTGTGCAGTCTGGGAGACGATTGAATGTTGGGGTGGGTACAGTTTCCTCTGTGGTGGGGTCGGGTGGGCTGCCCCGGGTCCTGTGGGGCTGGGCATTCCTGATGCCGTAGGCCCCAATCTGGATGGGCCTGGGCTCCTTTGCCTTGGTGGGTGCCGAAGGACGTGGGTGCCTACCGGGGTCAGCGGGGGAGCTGGCCCCAGGGAGGGGCATCTTGCTCCTCCCTTCTTTTCCTCCCCATCCCCGGTTGCCTCCCTCTTCCCGCTCCAACATACCCACCCACACAAGTAGGGCCTTGGGGTGCGGGTGTGTCACCAGGGTGAAGGGGAGGCATCCCCCCCTCCCCTTCTGGCCACCTGTGCCTCAATTTTATTCCACAAATTAGACATCCACATTACTCACACTCTCATAACACATACATATAGGGCCTTGAGGGTGGGCACGGAAAGTCAGCAGGTCCTTAAACATGTCTTTGTGTGGCTGTTTTTGTGCACAGCCTTGAATCTAAGTTTGTGTCGTTGGCTGGATTTTCTCACGCTGGCTCACAGATGTAGGATATTGTTTCCGGGTTGTGATGAAATGAGTCATAGAGCTTCAGGGTTCAGGATCAGGTCTTAGTGCTGCTGGTTGAGCTTTGTCTCATGTTCTGATACTTAAATAAAGCAATTCAGGATTATTTCTTGTGTCGAGTCTTATGAGAGTTTTATGATGTCAGCAAATACTGGCAAAGCACACTGGTAGAATGTGTAAAATAACACAAAAAACATTGCGTATCACCAGATCACGATGCCAGCTGTTTAATAGCAAGCACTGCTTTTTGTTTTTTTTTAGTTTATTTTTTTCAGTAGCACATTGAAACATTTAGTCATTAAACTAAGACACTGATAGCCACATTTTCACTGACATTTCACTTTAATTAGTTACAAAGTCAGTGCTGTGTGTGAACTGCTGAGAAGAATTGGGGCTCGGCTCTAAACACTCATGAGGAGTCAGCGAAATGTTTCAGGAAAGGTTTAGCATTTTGTTCACAGCTTTGAGGGTCAATGATTAATATAAAGGCATATCAGGGTGTAGCAGGTTTAAAATTATTTGTAGATTGCTGTGTACAGTATGGGTGTTGTATCATATTATTTGTTCTCAGGTTTGTTCAGGGTGGGAGCAGAAAGCCTCCAAACATTAATGATTGATCAAATTAAAGTCATATCAGGGTGCGGCAGCTGTCCTTTGTGCTGTAAGTCGCAGCGTCAGGCTCTTTGATGGTGTGAAGTGTTTAATGTGACAGCAGCCTGTTACGGTAACTGGAGGACTCAAACCCAGAACTCTTTCGCCCAAAGGAAGAACAGGGGGTTTATTCACAAACACCAGGTGAAATGTGCGACAGTGGAGAAGCGCTATATACAAGGGTGCAGGGATCAGGTCTCCAGGAAAATCCACAGGGTAAAAGCAAGGGAAAAACTCTCACTCCTTTTCTGTCTCTCTTGGCGTCTCACCTGTCTCTTAGTCCTCTCTCTTACCAGAATTTCCCCAAGGACAAGACCAGGTCTCTGAATTCATCACAGCCTTTTTGCAAATTTGTGCTATCAGTATAAACCAATCAGATATTTGAAGTTTACACATCTACATGTTCACATAATTGCATCTTAAAACTTTAGTGACACAGAAACAGGATTATTTAAAATCTTTACAGTTTTATTTGATCACCTCCACCATTGATGCTTTTGAACTTCATTTGAAATGCATTCTAGGAAACTTGGGTTCCACACAAGTACCCACCTGATGCCAACTCCTTGATGGCAACAGTACAGTATATCCCAGTATTTGTAGTCCTACATTATGTGTACATTGAATTGAACATGTAGGTGTTATTCATGTTTTACAAATCCTCTGTGTGTGTGTGTATACTGAAGTACTCTAGAGCAGTGGTTCTTAACCTTGTTGGAGGTACTGAACCCCAACAGTTTTATATGCACATTCACTGAACCCCTCTTTAGTGAAAAATAAAATATGATTTTTTTCAAATTCAAGACATACATATGTTTTTTACTGGTGCACAAAATGAACTGTGCATGTCACGGCGGAGGCTCTGCTGAACCCCTGAGACCGATTCACCGAACCCCTAGGGTTCGATCGAACCCAGGTTAAGAACCACTGGTTTAGAAGTATATAGTTGGTGGCATATTGAAAGAATGTCTCATCCTAGGAGGTCTGTAACATTCCAGGGTGTTCTGGCGTTCACCCCCACATCCTAGGAGTATGGGAGAGGTGTCACCTGTGTTCCCCGTGTGTGCCCACTTTCCTCGTTTACCCTCTGTGTATTTCTGTCTGCGTCTCCCTCTGTTCGGCGTCGCGTTCTCCCTCATGTTGTGTGTTATTCTCCCCGTGGTTCCTTGTACATCTTATGTTTAGTTTTCCCAGTTTAGTTCAGTACTGTTTTTGTGTTCACCTTTTGCCTGCATTAAACCTGTGATCTTTAAGTTTATCCCCGTGTCTGTGAGTCTGCATCCTGGGTCCTTCTCCTGCCTGCCACACAACGAATCATGACACATGCATGGTTAGGAACTTTCTTGTCTTGATGTCAGTGGCTTCTATCTCCTCCTTTTGCCAGCTTATTATCCCAGCAGGGTACCTGATGACGGGCAGGGCGTAGGTTTTGATAGGCCGGATCCTGTTCTAACATTCAGCGGACTCCTCAGGATTTGCCTGACCCTCTGCAGGTACTTGGTGGTAGCAGCTTTCCCAGCAGCCTCTTTGTGGTTTCCATTTGCCTGTTGGATCTCCAAGTACTTGTAGCTGTCCTCTATGTCTGCAATGTTGCCTTCTAGTAGTTAGATTCCCTCAGTTCTGCCTACCTTTACTCTCTTTGTTGTCATCCGACTACATTTCTCCAGTCCGAACGATATTCCAATGTCGTTGCTGTATAGCCTGGTAGTGTGGATCAGTGAATCGATGTCTCGTTCACTCTTGGCATACAGCTTGATGTCATCCACGTACAGCAGATGGCTGACAGATGCTTCATTCCGTAGTCAGTATCCGTAGGGACAGAGCATCTCCTTGATAGATGATGATTGTGCTTTGGGCTTGAAGTTGGCCTCTAGTGTTATATTCCCATTGAGTTCTTGATGAAGGCTCTTAAAGTCCTGTTGATCTTGTACAGGTCTAGGCATTCCAGGATTCAGCTGTGGGGCATTAAGTCATAGACCCTCTTGTAATCAATCCAGGCAGTCTCGGCTGATTGTTACAAGTAGCTGGTGTTTTGCACCTCTGGTATTCTTGCCAATGAGTGGGGCACAGGAACATGTGTCTGTTCATCTTAGCCACTATGATGCCTGACAGGAGCTTCCATGTGGTACTGAGGCAGGTTATTGGTCAGTAGTTGGATGGGACCGATGGGACCAATCCCTTCAGGACTCTCTGCCCTACAGTTAGCCATTCATTCACATTTGCATAATGACTGAAACCAGCCCACTGAAGGAACAATGGGCTGGGAGGTCAGTTCCTTAATTGTAATTATGCATATTCTCATGACCATTGATCAACAACCACTGACCAAAACCCACTGATCAAAGACCACTGATCAAGGACCACTTATCAATGGCCATCAATACCATTCACAGAGAGTTGGGGAATGGCTGCAATCACAGCATTGTAAGATGGTGACAGATGTACCCTTATGCCCCCTCCTCGATTCAGAGATGGTCTTTCCTTTTTCACGTAAATGGCCTCCTTGACCCTACACCCAAACCAGCGTTCCTCCCTGTCCAGGATGTTACATCCTCATAATTGAAAGAGTGTCCACTAGCCTGTAGGTGTGAATAGACTGCAGAGTCCTGGCCTGACGAGGTAGCTCTTCTGTGTTGTGCTATCCTCTTAGCCAGAGGTTGTTCGATTTCCCCGATGTATAGATCCTGGCAATCCTCCTGGAACTTAACACCGTACACTATGTTACTCGGTTTGTGTCGGGGTGGACCAATTTTTGGCGCAGCATGTTTTGGGGTTTAAAAGCCACAGAGACACAGTGTTTAGAAAAAAATGTGCCTCAGCTGTTCTGATACTCCTGACACGTACGGGATCACTACAGGTTTTCACTTAGGCAGCAGTTGTCCTTCTCTCCTGGATCGGCTGGAGCTTAGGTTTACGGTACACATCAGCTTTTAAATGTCCTCCATTCCTGATGGAAATCTCACAGTCTAAGAAGACTAACCTGACACTTTTCATATCCTCCCTGGTGAATTTGATGTGTTGTTCCACCGAGTTAATGTGATCTGTGAATTGTGGAACGTCCTGAGAATTGATTTTCACCCAGGTGTCATCCACATACCTGAACTCTCACCAGCAAGGACTGGTATCACCACCCAACCTGTACAGTGTTTTTTCAATATGTTCTTTATATTGTAAATACTACTAGCAGATTGCTCCAGTCTTTGCTTGATCTGTACTTTCCTCTAATCGCTGTGTTTTCTATTATCACGCTGATGTTTTGAGTGACTGAATCAGGAACTCTGCCTCCTATTCTTCTCACACTGGCTTTAATGAAAGAAGGTTTCTGTTTGTCCATTGAAGTTCTTTGTTTTGATCTTTTAAAGGATCCTGTGATGATCCAGAGCCTGGCTTGTCTCAAGGAGTCTCTCAGTGACCTGAGCAACACCTACACTACAGCTCTGCTGGCCTATGTGTTCACTCTGGCAGGAGACGTGGAGACCCGAGCTCACCTTCTGCAGCACTTAGACACAGTTGCAGTGAGGGAAGGTGAGCCATCCTTTAGCAGGACATCATTCAGGCTTCATTAGCATCACTGTGACTGTTATTGTGTTTGTAGGAGGTTTCCTCTACTGGTCTCAGACAGCAGCAGAAACATCAGCCTCCCTGTCAGTGGAGATCAGTTCTTATGTGCTGTTGGCCAAACTCAGCGCCTCCCCGACTGCTGAGGATCTGGGATATGCCTCTGGTATTATCAGGTGGCTGACTGGGCAGCAGAACTATTACGGAGGCTTCTCCTCCACTCAGGTACGACACCACCCGAACAGCATGAAGCTCATCTTTGAGTACAGTCTTAGACAAAACCAGGGAAAGAAGAAATAATACTGAAGCTTTCAGTTTTCTATCAGATATGTACAACAGATTTGTTTTAGCCAGGGAGAGAAGTTTTTATTCTTTAGTTAGAATATGACATTTAAGTTTTGTCTAAAAATTCATTGTTTTTACAGAATAGCAATGTTACCTCAGACTTCTGTACACCTGATAGGTTTGTAGCTTGAACCTATCCGCTGGAACATTGAAGACAATATAATTACACAGCAAAGCAAGACACGATGTAGGCAAAGTTCTTCATGTTTCTTGTGCACGGGAGAAAACCGGACAGACGCCGTTCCTTCGCTTGACCCCAGTTGCTCTCGTCCGTTCCCCCGCAACATTGCTCTTTTATTGTGGTTACATGAATATGCATAGGTTCATTATCATACGACGTCTACATACACACAAAGAGTACCTTGTGTGTGTGTGTGTGTGTACGTGCGTATGTGTGTGCGTGTGTGTGCGTGAGTGCGTGTGATTTGTGTGAGGTCAAGATGTGACCCTGTGAAGACTCCCCAAAGCTGGTGCCAGGAGTCTAGCGGGTCCATCTGAACAAAAGGCTCTTATACTTAAAGAGATATATGTGTGTTTGCTGTACCATATACAGTGGGGCAAAAAAGTATTTAGTCAGCCACCGATTGTGCAAGTTCCACCACCTAAAATGAGTACAGAGGTCAGTAATTTGCACCAGAGGTACACTTCAACTGTGAGAGACAGAATGTGAAAAACAAATCCATGAATTCACATGGTAGGATTTGTAAAGAATTTATTCGTAAATCAGGGTGGAAAATAAGTATTTGGTCACCTCAAACATGGAAAATCTCTGGCTCTCACAGACCTGTAACGTCTTCTGTAAGACGCTTTTCTGTCCCCCACTCATTACCTGTATGAATGGCACCTGTTTGAACTCATCATCTGTATAAAAGACACCTGTCCACAGCCTCAAACAGTCAGACTCCAAACTCCGCCATGGCCAAGACCAAAGAGCTTTCGAAGGACACCAGGAAAAGTATTGTAGACCTGCACCAGACTGGGAAGAGTGAATCTACAATAGGCAAGCAGCTTGGTGTGAAGAAATCAACTGTGGGAGCAATCATGAGAAAATGGAAGACATACAAGACCACTGATAATCTCCCTCGATCTGGGGCTCCACGCAAGATCTCATCCCGTGGGGTCAAAATGATCATGAGAACGGTGAGCAAAGATCCCAGAACCACACGGGGGGACCTGGTGAATGACCTGCAGAGAGCTGGGACCAAAGTAACAAAGGTCACCATCAGTAACACACTACAACGGCAGGGAATCAAATCCCGCAGTGCCAGACGTGTTCCGCTGCTGAAGCCAGTGCATGTCCAGGCCCGTCTGAAGTTTGCCAGAGAGCACATGGATGATACAGCAGAGGATTGGGAGAATGTCATGTGGTCAGATGAAACCAAAGTAGAACTTTTTGGTATAAACTCAACTCGTCGTGTTCGGAGGACGAAGAATACTGAGTTGCATCCCAAGAACACCATACCTACTGTGAAGCATGGGGGTGGAAACATCATGCTATGGGGCTGTTTTCCTGCCAAGGGGACAGGACGACTGATCCGTGTTAAGGACAGAATGAATGGGGCCATGTATCGTGAGATTTTGAGCCAAAAGCTCCTTCCATCAGTGAGAACTTTGAAGATGAAACGAGGCTGGGTCTTCCAACATGACAATGATCCAAAACACACCGCCCGGGCAACAAAGGAGTGGCTCCGTAAGAAGCATTTGAAAGTCCTGGAGTGGCCTAGCCAGTCTCCAGACCTCAACCCCATAGAAAATCTGTGGCGGGAGTTGAAAGTCCGTGTTGCTCGGCGACAGCCCCAAAACATCACTGCTCTCGAGAAGATCTGCATGGAGGAATGGGCCAAAATACCAGCTACTGTGTGTGCAAACCTGGTAAAGACCTATAGTAAACGTTTGACCTCTGTTATTGCCAACAAAGGTTATGTTACAAAGTATTGAGTTGTATTTTTGTTATTGACCAAATACTTATTTTCCACCCTGATTTACGAATAAATTCTTTACAAATCCTACCATGTGAATTCATGGATTTTTTTTTCACATTCTGTCTCTCACAGTTGAAGTGTACCTCTGGTGCAAATTACTGACCTCTGTCATCATTTTAAGTGGGGGAACTTGCACAATCAGTGGCTGACTAAATACTTTTTTGCCCCACTGTAGGTGATCATACGATTGTTGGGTTTTTCCTCTAGGTATTATTGTCGGGTCTTGATGCGACTGTCGCTGTGAGTTGGCGCTGTATAAATAAGTTGAATTAAAAATCGAATTATT
Organism: Astatotilapia calliptera; assembly: GCF_964374335.1. NCBI lineage: Eukaryota > Metazoa > Chordata > Actinopteri > Cichliformes > Cichlidae > Astatotilapia > Astatotilapia calliptera. Next base: position 83,998,007 of record NC_137424.1, on the reverse strand, counting down.
ACCGCAGAGGTTTTCGACCTTCGTAACACACAGTTATTACTGCTTCTAGGGGATGCCTTCTTTGAAGATCTGCTAGGCCCTGGAGCCACCGCCAGTTCTCTTCAAGGCCTTCCCCAAACCGCAGCTCAGTTCACATCCAAGCCATTCACCTTTCTGTACTTAAACGCTGCCAAACCTAAAATAAGGACGTGGGCGCAGCTAGTGAATATACTGCTGCATGGGCTGGGCTGTAGTTACATTGCAAGGTTTAAAAACTGAGGTTTAAAATGAACAGTGGTAATAAAAACCAAGAGTGGCCGACAGTGATCACTGACTGTTTTTATGGCGTTGTCGAGTTTAAATAGAACAAGACGCAAAGTAATAAAATTAATTAAAATTAATAAAACATGTTAAAAACACAACAGCATTAATAAACGCTGAGTCGTTTGGAACCGGAAGCAGAGTTTGTACGTCATTACTTAAAGACTGGATACAGGGTCGTGTTTGAGTCAGAGCAAGTGGTGGGAACAGTCAGGGACTAACAAACAGTCATTATAACTCATGAGAGTTATAGCAGACAAATCAACAATTCACCTCTTCCAACGAATGGCTAATGAATATTATGCGACAACAGTCCACATCAGTGTCTACTATTTACTGTCATAGCCAAGTGGCTAACAAAGGTAAACAGACATTTTCCCAATCCCTACTAGTGAATGTTATCTTGTTTCAGGATCCATGTCGTACAATGTACCTGCCATTAACCAATGACTCATCTGCTTACCGGGATCTGCTGCTTATTTCTCGTCTTCTTTTCTCTTTTTTTTTCTAAACTGAGGACCTGATGGTCCCCTAACCCTTCAGACACTTCAGGAAAAATAATTATAACATAATTGGCTTGGACTGACAACATTATGGATGAAATGTGCACTATTTAGAAGCAGCCCGCCCCCTCCCCTTTCTACAGGTAGTGTGTGAAACTTCAGCACAGCAGCAGCAGACGCACCGAGGGCCCTTGCGCTCACTTTTCCCGTATATGTGTGTGATAGAATTTAGAAAACACATCGGTGCAAATTCTAAGTATATATCATGACATGTTCACGTTAATGTTGTCAACAACGATTGACGCAATTAAAATTTTTAACACAATCAACCCATCTGGAGCGCAGAATGGACAAACTGCTCAAAATGCGTTGACAAAGACATTTCAGGGATTTTGAGTCATTCTGTGCTCCAACTAGATTAATTGCATTAATTGCACCAAGCAGCAGGCGCACCTCATAAATGGAGGGCAACCTTACTCCATGCAAATGGGCAATAGAAAACCAATCGGTGCCTATGCCATCCCCAAAATGCATTTGCACGATGTTGGGGCAGCATGGGTGCGAGCAACTTTTTTTTGCCGATCCCATGATGCCTGGGCAACCGCCCATGTCGCCTATATAAAAAACTGACACTGTTTACAGAATAAATGTTTTGCCTTTACTTTTATGGTATTTGTGTCAACTCCTGCAAATATATGGCACTTCATGCTTAACACTGAAATGAAATTTTATTGCAAAATTACAGCTAGATTGGACAGTGGACTTGTACTTATTAAGCACCACAACTGTCAGATACACATAAGCAGTGTTGGTCAAGTTACTAATGGTAATTAGCAGTCATGTCAGTGGGAGGATCCGGGGGTTTCTCTGTGAATGTCACATTCCTGTGGCAGCGTGTTCAGTGTTCGCTCAGATTGAAGTTTACTTTTTCGCTGTAGAAAGAAGTTTTCTTGAGTGTACAGTGGACTCTAATGTTTTTGTCAATTTTTATAGAATCAAACTCAAAGTAATGTGAGTACTTCCAATCTCTAAACGCTGCATGGTCCTACTCTCTCCCACACTCGATATATTATCCATTGTTGATCTGCACATGTCTGTTACCATGGACGTCAAACTTGTACGTCATTGTCATGAGACACTCTCAAAAAAAAACCACGGTTTAGTAATGCAGTAACGCAGCGTGGGAAAGTAACTGTAATCTAATTACTTTTTTGCAATCATGATCCCTTACATTACTCATTACTTGAAAAAAGTAATCAGATTACTTGTAACACGTTACTGCCTATCTCTGCACCTAAGTATGTCATTGTTTTAATCCAGAGTTACTCATAAAAGGTTATGCATTTGTGCCTAAGAAATGCTCCAGCTCCTCATATAAGTGAGGTAACACAGTAATACTTCAGTCTTTCATGGGTTCAGTGCTGTTAACTGTTTTTGAACAAACTTTATTTTCTGCATTTGTTAACAAGTATTAACAAACTGTATTAACATTTATGGATTAACACATCTGTATGTGTGTAAAGCATGCCCCCCCTGCCCCCCGCCCACAGCCGGAACAAACAAAAACCCTTTTCCCGTAAAGGCAAATCAAAGAAGGCAAATAGAATAACATGGGGTAATACTGCTGGGTCCAGAGGGTCAGAGATAATGACTCATTCTCAGCAATGTTACAGTTTAAAAACCAGACTAGAAATCCCTCCACACTCAGCAGTGTGACTGTCACTGCTGTTATTTCAGTGGGCTGAAGTTTGATCTGTGTTGTTTACCAAAGTGCAACAAAAGCTGTTTAACATGTTTCATTTTGAATTCTTACAGAAACATTGTGATTTTTGTCTTTTAAGCGTGTATAGCAGTCTGTGACATCACTGATGAATCCATCCGTTGTGTTTGAGCCTGTTATCACCCCACAAACGTTTGTTTAGTCTTTCCCGAGAAATAAGGTCAAAAACATGGCAGTCAGACATCCCACGCTGGCTACAGGGAGTTACACCTACTGTAGCTCCCAGTGATTTTAGAAAATGTCAGTAGTTACAGACTACAGGGGTGTATCCCAGCACTGGTGTTAAGACAAACATGGACACATACCAACCCGTTCTCACTCCCGACGCGTAAAATAATGACGATTTGTCACGTCCCTTAACTTCTCATGCTGACGCATAAGGTACCCTTCCACGTTTTTATGTGACGCTGTGGGTTGTCAATTCATTCCAATATGAACCCGCTCGCGGCGATCAGAGACGCTTCGAGCAGAGGCTCCAGCCATCCATTTACTCCAATAATAACCCCGTCACGGCGAAACATGAGGCTGTGAAGCACAATCTAACTGGAGAACCGGGGACCCTCTCCGCCAACGGGTTTTTCTCCCTAATTTAATGCTTTCTTTTAATGACATCGTTAACATTTCTCAACAAAAACACGTGAAAGTATCACTGATAATTCAACAATAAAATTGCTTCATGTTGTGGCCATCACACAGTGTTTTCCAAACTGATTCACGATCTGAAAGTGCGCAGATTTAACGTACATAATCCTTTGTTAGGTTTATTATTTTCATTTCACACGTAAAACACATTTATAGATTCATTCACCACTCCTGTTAGTTTTGGATGCGCTCGGCTCCAACCAATCAGACCAATTTACGCAGACGCACTAATCCCGTAACTGCACACTACCCATAATCCTCAACCGCCGTCGCTATGGAAATGAAGATAACAACAGCTTGGTGCTACCCGTTATTCCTTTATTTACTCTAAAATAATAACCAGCGATAATACGAAATTAAACTGGCCCAGTGTTTAATTATGTAATTAAAAATTGCAAATTTTAATATTTTATTTTTTACAAATTGCAATATTTATCTACAGCGCGCCTTTAGCGACACGTCAACAGATCTTAAGCAAGGCGATTGGATGGTTTTTACTGCAATGCATCTTGGGAGTCGTAGTAAATGTATCTTTCAACTCACGGTCCTGCAGCGAAGTTTTCGACTGGACACGAGGCAGATCCTAGCTAGGTAAGTTGTGATAAACTGTGGGTAATTTGCATGTTCACTGAAATATTAATTTCAGTGATATTAAACTGATATTAAACTTGAAATGTTTTCACAGAGCAGTCTGTGTACCAAGAGAACTACTTCTGCAAAAGTTTATTTAATTTTTTTTGTGATGTATTCTCATGTGTAAGACACTTGCTTGGCCACCCAGCTAATGTTAGTACTGCTCTATTTTAGCAATGTATCTTTTCTGTAATCAATTCAGGTTTTTTTTAACCCTATTCACGTAATTAACTCAATATTAACGACTTTAATCTCGTAATTGATTTTTTTTTCTTATAAATATGGTGTAATACTGCCTCGTAATATAAGTTATTTCTTTGGTCATAAATTATTTTTGTAATCGTTTCACCAAAACAGACCTGAAATAATCCCTACATGTTCCATTTTCATTTGCAGAAATGACAAAGCCAAAAACCAAACCATGCCCTTCCTGTCAGGCCCCAAACACCTGCAACAGGAAGACATGCAGTGGATGCCTGGGCAGCCTGAACGTAAAGGAGGGATTGAAAAAAAAACAAGAACAGTTTAAAAACAGTAACTGGGCTGCCTCTGTTAAAAACAACAGAAATGCGAGCAGGGTGGTTAATTCAGCCCAGTTGTCAGTAAGTTTAAATGTTCTGATCTAATAAGTGGTTGGTCTGGTAGACAATTCTTTATTAATCACAGTTGTCAATGTTTTCTTGTATATCATGAAGTAAGAAACTAACAAGACATGTATATACACATAAAATATTAATTTATAAAAGAGCATAAATAAAAAAGTTATTCACATCAGAATAACATCATCACACTAAAGACATCCAACTAGAAAAAACTTGTTAAAAACTATTTTTATTTAAGCTACTTCTGATTTTTAATTTAATCGGCTATTAACTGAGAGACAAAACATTTCAAGATGGATTTTATCATACATTTACAGGTTTGGTCACCATAAATACTTTTTAACTATCGACAACAATAAAACAACAAAGATGTGAAACTTAAAGGTTTGTTATACATCCGTTTGCTTACATGAAAGACTGGCTGCATGTTTTTCTTTGTTGTTCTTGCAGGTTTCAAAGCTACACGCCCTGGGCTACCAACCAATTCTGTTTCTTGGACAGTTTGACCGTAAGGGCCGTATAGTAGGGGACGTGATCACTCAGATCGAACCAGCGGAAGGTGCTGCACGTGACATCCTCATGAAGATGAGGAAGCTTTATGAACACCTTCTGAGAAGTAAGATGTGCTTTGTCCATTATCTGTAACCAGGTGTCCTTATCAGGTAGCCTATCCTAGCTGTCTTTGGGTGATACTCATGGTACACCCTAGATAAGAAGGCAGATCATCACGGGGTACATAGAGACAAACAAGATGGTGAGGATGAGGATAGTTAACAGTCACCAGCTATTCTATTCTACTCTACTCTATTCTGTTCTATTCTATTATTCAGCCAAGGTTCAGACCAGTAACCTTCTTGCTGTGAGGTGACAGCTGCCCTACATGTCCTGTTGCTAACATGAAAATAGTGTTATATCTGCCTTATTACCTCCCCATGTGTCGGTCACATCACCAAAGCTAGCCATACTGAACCTCTGGTGTTACCCACCTGAACAATTTTGTATGTGTGTGTGTGTATAGTATGGTCTTTCACACTCATGTATATACAAATGTAATTTTAAAAATCTTCACAAAAACCAGACCTGATAATTCTCTTCGAGACTTTCTAGTATAACAAATGTTATAATGTTACCAATATGAACACCAAGATTCTTAAATAACTTATATACTTCTTAAGAGGTTACCTGATTACCTCCCTGAGGTAGTTAGCATCACCATTGTACAAAACTCCTAAGTCACACTAGCTTGAAGTGTCAAATGTTATGCACTACAAAGTCAGGAAAGTAGTGTCATCAGAGGAAAAAGTCATTATCTATCTGGATTTATAGTCACACTCATTAATTTATTAATGCACAATGTAGAAAAGCACTACAGATGTCACACTACCCTAGAGGGCACTTGTACTGAATGATTTGGGTCAGTGAGTGTGTGAGATGACTTATTTGATGCCAATATTTACCAGTTGTATCTTTAGTAAAAACTTAACTGAAAACATGCAAATCACTACTTATTATGTGTTTATGTGTACTGTACATTTTTTCAACCCATTTTAATGAATGTTTAATATTTAAAATTTTTCAGAATTACAAGCTTCACCTCCTGCTAAAAGTTCTCCACCAGCAGCTGGACCATCCTCTGCTGACAGTGTCGATGCTGGACCAGTCCCAGACCCAGAGGCTCTAAACGAGGAATTTATTCTTCATTTAGAGCCTGAACCAACATCTTCCCTCTGTCAGCCTCCTGCATCCTCCTCTCCATCTCTGCTTCCTCCTGCATCCTCCTCTCCATCTCTGCTTCCTCCTGCATCCTCCTCTCCATCTCTGCTTCCTCCTGCATCCTCCTCTTCATCTCTGCTTTCTCCTGCATCCTCCTCTCCATCTCTGCTTCCTCCTGCATCCTCCTCTCCATCTCTGCTTCCTCCTGCATCCTCCTCTCCATCTCTGCTTCCTCCTGCATCCTCCTCTCCATCTCTGCTTCCTCATGCATCCTCCTCTCCATCTCTGCTTCCTCCTGCATCCTCCTCTTCATCTCTGCTTCCTCCTGCATATTCCTCTCCATCTCTGCTTCCTCCTGCATCCTCCTCTTCATCTCTGCTTCCTCCTGCATCCTCCTCTCCATCTCTGCTTCCTCCTGCATCCTCCTCTCCATCTCTGCTTCCTCCTGCATCCTCCTCTCCATCTCTGCTTCCTCCTGCATCCTCCTCTCCATCTCTGCTTCCTCCTGCATCCTCCTCTTCATCTCTGCTTCCTCCTGCATCCTCCTTTTCATCTCTGCTTCCTCCTGCACATTCCTCTCTGTCTCTGCTTCCTCCTGCATCATCCTCTTCATCTCTGCTTCCTCCTGCATCCTCCTCTTCATCTCTGCTTCCTCCTGCATCCTCCTCTTCATCTCTGCTTTCTCCTGCATCCTCCTCTCCATCTCCACATCCTGCATCTCCCTCAATTTCTACGGTGTACACCTCAGATGTCCCAAACAAAAAAAGGACAAGGAAAGGTTAGATGTTATGGTATTGTAAATGTACGAAACACATGACAGGTTCGTTAAGTTTGTTAAGATTTCTTTTTCTTAATTTTTGCATTTTTTCCAGTTTTACAGAACTCATGTAAATATTTCATTTGTTATTTTTCAGAATGCCGAAAACACCGCACACAGAAGATTTTCAAATATGAAGAGATAGTAGACAGGAGAGTTTTAAATGTAAGTAATTTAGCCTGCTGTTGTGCAGATTTGTTTGCATCTTTGGACTTCCCGGATTTGAACTGTGCTTGACTGAATATCCATAAGCTTTTGTATTTGATGAATCTACACTAATTCAGCCACTGAGTCAGGATTTCACTCCAAATAGGACATTAAATAAGAACAGACCACCTGATACGACCTGGTCGTGCTGCCTTCCTGATGTTTACGTTCTTTAAAGTCCTCCTGACATCGTGCTCAGAAGGAGTGATTGATGTGGAGGTGCTCCTTCCCATTCAGTAACATCTGCTTCAGTTAGTTTTGCTTGTGAGCCACAATGTAAGCAGTGTTGTTTTGCTGACATGCACTCGATGCTGGCAGCACAAGCATTGTAGTGGTTCTTATGTTTTTGTAAACTAATTGTATAATATATTGAGCCATTCAATAGTACACAAATGTTTATAAGCTCCTTTTTGTATGCAACTTGCATGTCTTTAATTGTTTGTTTATATCATGTTTTTCAGGAAAAAGAAGAAGTTAAAGTCAAGTGGAAGCCTTGCTCAACATGGTATGTAGTAACAACTTTGTTGGACGGGAACAGACATTCATACTGTTGATAAATAGTTATCAACTCAATTTGAATTCATGTATTTGGACTAAAGTAAATTGTCTTCTTCTGTGAGGAGCTTGATAGCTGTCCACCTCCAAAGTCCATTATGAGTTTTGGAGGTGGACATGGTCAACACTTTTAAGAGTAGGCATAAGACTTTACTTATTTATAGAGCTTATAGTTAGGGCTGGTTCAGCTCAGCCCTTAGTTATGCTGTAATAGGACCAGACTGCTGGGGGTTAGTGTCCCCCCCCTCTCTCTCTGTCTCTTTCAGGGTTATGCAGGCTCAGTATTGGTTGAAGATGCAGTCACGTCTCCTTTTACTGAAAACTCTCCCCCATCACCATCTGTAAACATACATGTCTCAGTAATGCAGTTCATGCATGTTACTAACTAAACTTCTTCCCTGGAGTTTCTGTGCTCTCTCATCCAGCAGGTTCCAATGGATCGTGGCTGCTGCTGTGGTCCTGCTTGACATCTACTACATATATTAATACTCTCTGACTTGATTTGATTAATTTATATTACAATGAAGGCGTATAAAGCATGACATGAATATAGAAGATATTTCATCCTAAAAAATTGTCATATGTCACAACCTAAATTGTCCTATTTTGTGTGTGTGGTTGTTGTTTGTTGTGTTGTTCTCCTGACAGTGGCAAAGTGTGGGATGACATATGGGAACCTGCGCAGTTTTACACACAGTAAACCAGGCACCACAGGTCGCAGAGATCGCACAGTTCACAGCTTGTAGTTCAGCATAAAAGTTCAAAATAAAATATTTACTATACATTTCAACCAGTGTCAGTCTCTGTTTCACTCTCTAATTGTGGCTTAAGTACCTAACACATACATGAATCTGATCGATCAATAATATCTTCCCTGCACTCGACATCTCATAGTTTTACAGCAAATGCTGATTTTCAAAACATTCTAGAGGAAAACATAAAATAATCTGAACAGTGATTGTGGATGATGATGGAGGCTTCAATGGATTATTCTGTTTCAATCAATAGGTTCGTATCTATGACAATAATTTGATAAGTTTAACAGGTTGGTTTAGGCCTGGCAAAAAAGCAAATATTCACAAACTTTTGTTTTTGAAGAATGTCTATCTTTTTTGGGATGAAGCTATCTGGCAAAACGAGACAACCCTTTTAACCTCATCTGTATGTCTATCGTGTGGCTATGATACTGGATTTTGGTTTGATGCATATGCAGGTTACAGCTGGGGAATGGCAGTATGTTGTGGATTGATTTGGCATGTTCAACCACTGTTACACCAAACTCTCTCACTTATAACATGATAAAGGCCTCTTACTCAGTGTCATGGATTTTCTATACTTTTGGGGACACAGGGCCAAAGTCTGAGGCAATAAGTCAGATCAAAGAAGGCAATGATTCTAAAATGGGAGTTTACTTATGTCATTATATATATCCAGGAATATGTGCCTGAGGATAGTTGTCATGAAATCAATATTAAATCAAAGTATTCCTTAATGACCACAGCTGACACGAGTTCTCCATAGCTGCCTGCTGTCTCAGGATCTGTCTCCAAAAAGGACCAGGGAGCGCTAACATGTTATGTTCTAAACTGATGAAGAAAATGCACATTAAACATAGTATAAACTTACTGAGTGATGTAATGTCAAGAGGATTCCTTTAGCTCCTATTGGGTTGGTTCCTTGATCAATGCAATACAGAATCATTAATCTGGTTTTATGTAATGTCCTCAAAACATGTCAAAATGAGGCTCACTAGTCTGTGTGGCCTCCACATGCCTGTATGACCTCCTTACAACACCTGGGCATGCTCCTGATGAAGTGGCAGATGCTCTCCTGATGGATCTCCTCCCAGACTCCAGGACTAAAGCATCTGCCCACTCCTGGACATTTTGTGGTGCAGTTGGTGGATGGAGCGAGACATGATGTCCCAGATGTCCTCAATTGGATTCAGGTCTGGGGAATGGGCGGGCCAGTCCACAGCATCAATGCCTTCGTCTTGCAGGAACTGCTGACACACTCCAGCCACATGAGGTCTAGGATTGTCTTGCATTAGGAGGAACCCAGGGCCAACCGCACCAGCATATGGTCTCACAAGGGGTCTGAGGATCTCATCTCAGTACCTAATGGCAGTCAGGCTACCTCTGCCGAACACATGGAGGGCTGTGCAGCTCCCCAAAGAAATGCCACCCCACACCAAAACTGACCCACTGCCAAACTCATGCTGGAGGATGTTGCAGGAAGCAGAAGGTTCTCCACGGTGTCTCCAGACTGTCACAAGTGCTCAGTGTGAACCTGCTTTCATCTGTGAGGAGCACAGGGCGCCAGTGGCAAAGTTGCCAATCTTTGTGTTGTCTGGCAAATGCCAAACATCCGGCACGGTGTTGAGCTGTAAGCACAACCCCACCTGTGGACGTCGGGCCCTCATACCACCCTCATGGAGTCCATTTATGAACGTTTGAGCAGACGTGCACATTTGTGGCCTGCTGGAGGTCATTTTGCACAGCTCTGGCCTTTCTTTCCTACCCCACAGTACCTTCCCTTACCATTTGTTTCCTACTCTTTTACTTCTTCTTTGATGACGGTTGTCTTTCTAGATAAGCAATTTCATTTGCTCTGGGGCGAGTCAATGGCTCGGGTGCATTCTGGGACTGTCAGTTCACCAGTGTGCTGGCATGCTTCTTAACAAACACACCACTACAGCAAACATCTATTGTAATTGTTGATTTCTTCGACAAAACACTGAACAAAAAATTTACTTGTGAGTGTGCTGCCTGGTGCTTTTAAATTTTGTGATAATTTGAGCAGCCCAGAAAGCATCCCATGAATTAAATTATGTTATCGTATCTGAACATGTACACTAGTCATTAAATTAGATGGGAAATAATGATTCAGGGTAAACAACTGCACCAAGGAAATTCCATTTTTCTTCTCAAAATGTAAAATGTCTGTTGAAAAATCACATTGAACAGAGATGTGATTAACTTTTTATTTTACCAAACATAACATCAATGATGACACAATCACTCTTCATCAGAAGTGCTCAAATCACTCTCAGTGGCATCGTCTGGAATGTCCTCCTCCTCCTCAGAGTCCATTTCCAGGAGTGGTTGGTGGCTGAGGATTCTCTTGTACACGTCCTTTACTTTGAGCATTTCAGCTTTCAGTTCACTTTGTTTTTTTAAAACCAGGCTACAGAGTCCCTTCTGTGCATCCTCTGACATGCCAACAAAGGAGGCTGTAAAAAGAACAAAACAAATAAATATGAGAAAAGTAAAAAAAACAAAAACAAAAAACCTCACCTCATAAACACAAGGAATTAGGATGCTGTAATTAAACATTTTTTTAAAAGGGAGAAGGCAGTGTTAGCTAGCAATCTAGATATAGGTAAAAGATCCAGTAAGACTTTAGCATCTGCTCTTATTTTCAATCGATTCATCAAAAAATTAATAAATAAATAAAGTGCTTACAGTGTGAGGAGATTGTCCCCAACACCACAGAACGCATTCGCAACACTGTCCAGTGATGCCGCATCTCCCTGCAAAGGATCATCTCCTCCTCTCTCAGGCGCCTCACAGCCATCACCTTCTCAAAGACCTTTCTCTTTGTCCGGAGGTCAGCAGCAGCTACAGTTTAACAACATCAGATGGGAAAACATAGCAGCATATTAGGATTCAAGAACAAAACATTCAACTACTGCTCAGATACTGGGAGTTTGTTTAAAAAGAATATTTATAAATCAAGAGCTTACGTTCACTTGTGCTCTGCCAGGGCCAAACGTCGGTCTGCACGAGGGCATCACTGGATACGATTTGCTTTGTTGGTTCAGCGAGCTTGTTGTAGTCGTCAACAGCAGCCGCCAAGCGTTTCTTCTCAACTAAGATGACCTTGCGAATTCTGTGTCGCCTCTTGTTGCTATCTGTAAATAATCATAAAAAATTCACACCTTCACATAATGTATATAGTTTCATTTTAATCTACACTCATCAATTTGTTTGCTAGAACAAATCACATCCAGCTTAAACAAACCTGGATCTGATTTTATTCTGTTTACAAAGTAGCTGCACAAGCTGTGCAAACTAAGTATCAAACGGTCCGTTTCAAAGAAACTGGGACGTACCATTTTGTCTGTAAAGACTTTGTGTTCGCACTCTGATGATGACGACAAGCTCCTCTATTCGTGCCTGCAACGCTCCAAGGCTGCCATCAGTTTGATCACTTTCTAAGTGAGAGGAATATTAATCAGAATACAGGATGAGTAACAGTCACCAAACTACAGTGGACTCTGTGATCACTGACTTGATGACATTCATTATAAGACATCTGGAGCCTTCATGTGCTGTTATCTCATGATAATCATGAGATAACAAGTATGTTGGTGTTCAGGTTTATAAAACCAACTAGTACGACATCATTTCAACCCAGGTTCTATCCAATTTGATGAAACGCAACAACTCTGCCATAAATTTGCTTTTACAAGGCTTATTTTTCATTGTTTGTTGACACTGTCAGAAAGATCTTAACTCTAAGTTCTTTAATGAGGCCATGGTGGGTCCTGTTGTTATATACGAGTGCATTATATTGAGACTCACCTTCAGCCCATTTCTGCACATCGGCCACCCATTGCTGCAGTGTGTCGTCATCCACACCCAGCTCATTTCTGGTGGCATTCAGGCTCTCCACTTGTTCTCTAAGGATCCTTATGATCTAAGAATGCATTCATAATTGTCATTCATATTGACATTAAAAGAGTACTGGTGTTTTCCCCCCATTACCACACACATTAAAATGGGTGTTGAAAAAATGACCTTTAGATATCGCTGGCTCAAAGTGCGGCCCAGTTGTTCCACTTTCCTTTTGTTCCACCCCAAAGCCAGGAGGGTCAGCATGTCTGTTCGCCCTGCATTTCAGTTAGTATACAAATAAGAATTAATGAGCAGGAGACTGAGTGGAATCTCAGATATGGACACATACCTGCTTTAGACATGTACTTCGTTGTGATGGCCGCCCTAGACAGGAAACTGTTTACTTGTTCCACCTCTTCTCCAACTGTTGAACCGGCCCCATCCTGAAACGCACCTCCCCATTTGATCTATAGAAAGGAGGTCACAATACATGACTGCTGAATTCATTCAACCTTATAACAAAATGTCTCAAACTAATCCAAAACTACAAGCTGCAGTATACCTCGCATTTCCAAGTGTGAGCCTTTGCATGCATGACGGAGAGAAAAGGACGCATTGACAAGAGGTTCCTCAGCTCAGGGCACTGCTGAGCCACCTTGGTTAAATAGGGGAAATATTTACAGGCCACATCGGAGCAAAGGAACGTAATATGTCCTGGGACGCTAGCTGCCAACTTCCTCTGGAGAAAAAGGGGGTAAGCAAAGATCTCCCCTCGAAACATGTTCAATGCAGCTAAGAGGACTCCGTGGCGACAAACAGCTATTTCCATGCCCTCTTCATCCAACTTCCCAGTGGACTTTTTGGACGACTCCTTTGCTGCAGTCCAAGATGAAGATCCGCACAACCCTTTCCCCGGGACCTATACACTCAAAGATTTTAACATAAAAGACATGGCATGATTAAGCCCTATCAGGGACAAACTCTTTAAAACAAATGCATAACAATTAGCTGAATTAGCCTTAAGTCACACGAGACCTCATATCTCCCCAGGACAGCACTGATAACACAAACTAAAAATCATGTTGTTTTTTTTAAATACACATGGTGACAAAATTAAGTACACATTAAGATAAAGTAAAGTAAATAGTATTACGACAACACCAAGAGAAAAATAAAAAAAAATATCGACCCATCCATATATGTCTACACACACACACACACACACACACACACACACACACACGCACGCACACACACGTATGTGTATATGGTTACGGCATTAACATCATTTTAACAAGATTAACGCTAACAGCACTAATATATATATATATGTGTATCTTACATGATTTGTGTGTCTCTGGATGTATTTCACAAACTCAGCAACTTCCTCATCTTTTTCAATGAAGACACCTTCAAAGTTCCCCTGCTCTGAAGTGCTGAACGAACACAGTGACAGTTGTTTGAAAAGAAACATTAAAATACATTTTTCTACAAATCCATATTTGATTTATGTACACAATGCATAACGTACCTTGCATTAGACTGAAAGCGATAAAGCTTGCGGTTTCCATCAACTGAGACGGCGAGCATGTCTGGAGTGCAGGCAGGGCAGCTAAAGCATGGCTCCTTGCACATCCTGTCCACCTCAAACTTTACAGCACTCCACTCCAAGAAACTTTTACTGAAGGCATCAGCTGATATTCGGCCATTCTTTTACATAGAGGACATACAACAGAATATTCAAGGACAGTCATCATAAACATTGATTTGCACAATTTCCTTAAACTTAGCAAATTTAGAAACCCACCCTTCCAAAATGGGCTGTTCGTTCATCCAGCATTTTGACAAATGCGTTAAGTGACATCCCTGGTGCAGCCTTCTTAATGTCATAGAAAGACATCCATTGAAAACAGGGTGCAGAAATTTAAGGTGCCAGGCCAATATCCACTACCCAGGATGTCCTTAACTGAGGGGGACCACATTAGGCCACAGCTGGTGCAGCTCACCACTGGCAGTGCAAGGTTATAACGGCCTTTAGAAAGGATAAGGATAAATTCAGTCATGGCTCAAAGCATTCATTTTTTTCATGTTGTTTTCAAATCGGTCTGGTAAATCCAAATGACCTTTGACAGGTGCCCACATATACTGCGGGCCGAGGGTAATTAAAACCAAGATAGCAATGCACAATTTGCAATAAAACCTCCAAACACATCTATTGTGTATGTAGTGTGTGACAAAAGGGCAACTTACCATTTATGCTTACAAGAGCCACAATTGCGCCGGGTGAAACCTCAACGTTACCTGCTGGGCAGTCACACACATGGTCTGGCCTTTGCACAGGCAACAGCCCAACTAACATTAAAACACACAATATATATAAAAAGAATTAGAAATTAACTGATACACAATAAATATACAATAACAGCACCCACTCATACTCATACATAGCAAGAAATGCATAAGACTTAAAAACCGTACCTATTGGCTTGTGAAACTCTGATGAAGGCTGCAAAAACCCTCCTGTTACTGCCTCTCTGTTGTGCAGGACAAATCAGAATCAGAATCAGAATCAGAATCAGAATCAGAATGGGTTTATTGCCAGATGTTGAGGTTTACAACATTAGGAATTTGCTGCGGTGCTTCAGTGCGAACAATAAGAATTAAAGTGCTATGTAGAAAGAAAGATATGTGCATGAGATATACATTAGATATATACATGAGAATAAGAATTAAGAGTGCTACGTAGAAGGATATATACATGAGTGCAGGTGGTGATCAGTGCCAGACATGAAATGATGCAGTGACACAGCGTAGGGTCATGTGTGAGTGGCGGGGACAGTCATACGGTTATTGTTCATGTGTCCAACAGCAGAGGGGAAGAAACTGTTCTTGTGGCGAGAGGTTCTGGTGCGAATGGACCGGAGCCTCCTGCCTGAGGGGAGCAGGTCAAACAGACTGTGTCCAGGGTGGGAAGGGTCAGCTGAGATCCGGGCTGCACGCCGCAATGACCTGGAGGTGTACAGGTCCTGCAGAGATGGGAGTCTGCAGCCAATCACCTTCTCAGCAGAGCGCACAACACGCTGCAGTCTCTGTTTGTCCCTGACAGTGGCTCCAGCGTACCACACGGTGATGGAGGAGGTGAGGATGGACTCGATGATTGCGGTGTAGAATTGCATCATCGTCCGTGTTGGCAGGTTGAATTTCTTCAGCTGCCTCAGGAAGTACATCCTCTGCTGGGCTTTCTTGATGACGGAGGTGATGGTGGGCTCCCACTTCAGGTCCTGGGTGATGGTGGTACCCAGGAAGCGGAATGAGTCCACAGAGGTGATGGGGGTGTCAGTCAGGATGATGGGGGGGAGTGGGGCTGTGTGCTTCCTGAAGTCCACAATAATCTCCACTGTCTTCTGGGCATTCAGCACCAGGTTGTTGTGGCTGCACCAGGACACCAGACGTTCAACCTCCCTCCTGTAGGCAGACTCGTCCCCGTCCGAGATGAGTCCAATAACGGTGGTGTCATCTGCAAACTTGATTAGCTTGACAGACTGGTGGGTGGAGGTGCAGCAGTTGGTGTACAGGGAGAAGAGCAGAGGAGAAAGAACACAGCCCTGAGGGGAGCCGGTGCTGATGGTCCGGGAGTCCGAGACATTCTTCCCCAGCCTCACGTGCTGCTTCCTGTCCGTCAGGAAGTCAGTGATCCACCGGCAGATGGGATCAGGCACATTCATCTGGGAAAGCTTGTCTCGGAGATGGTCTGGAAGGATGGTGTTGAAGGCAGAGCTGAAGTCCACAAACAGGATCCTGGCGTAGGTTCCTGGGGAGTCCAGATGCTGCAGGATGAAGTGTAGGGCCATGTTGATGGCGTCGTCTACAGACCTGTTGGCTCTATATGCAAACTGCAGGGGGTCCAGGAGGGGGGCCGTGAGGGTCTTGAGATGGGAGAGAACTAGGCGCTCAAATGACTTCATGACCACAGATGTCAGAGCCACGGGTCTGTAGTCATTTAGTCCAGTGATCCTAGGTTTCTTGGGGACAGGGATTATGGTAGAGGACTTGAAGCAGGCAGGCACATGACATGCCTGCAGTGAGGAGTTGAAGATGCCAGAAAACACTGGGGCCAGCTCGTTTGCACAGTGTCTGAGGGTGGCAGGAGACACGCCGTCTGGGCCGGGAGCTTTCCGAGCATTCAGATTCTTAAACTGCTTCCTCACATCTGCTTCATGAATATGAAGAGTTGTGGTCGGAGGAGGTGGTGTGAAATCCTCTTTTGTGTGGGGTGAGGGGGCGGGTGTTGTAGGTGAACGGTTTGAAGGTGGTGATGGCTCTATGGAGGGGGGAGAGGTGGGGGAATGAGTGTCCAAAGTGCCTCTATTGTTGGGGCCGTTGGAGGTGTGAAGGCTGCCTGATGGCTCGTCAAAACGACAGTAGAAGTCGTTAAGGGTGTTGGCCAAGAGCAAGTCGTCAGTGGAGTGGGGGGTTTTAGGCTTGTAGTTTGTAATATTCCTAAAACCTTTCCACACAGAGGCCGAGTCATTCTCTGATATCTGCTGCTGCATCTTCTCAGAGTGCTGATGTTTGGCAATGTCCACTTCCTTAGTGAACCTGTACTTGGCCTCTCTGTAGCAGTCCCTGTCTCCGCTTCTGAACGCCTTACTCTTTTCCAGCCACAGCTTTTTGAGTTTAGGAGTAAACCAGGGTTTGTCATTGTTATAACTCACCCTGGTGCGTGATGGCACAATGCTGTCCTCACAGAAGTGGATATAGGAGGTGACAGTGTCCGTAAACTCGTCCAAGCTGTTAGAAGCAGCCTTCAAAGTGTCCCAGTCTGTGGTCTCCAAACACGTGCGAAGCTCCTCCACAGCCTCGTTGCTCCACAGTTTTTTGGTCCTCACGACAGGTTTGGAGAGCTTCAGCCTCTGTCTGTACGCGGGGATTAGGTGGATCATGACGTGATCAGAAAGTCCGAGTGAAGCGCGCGGCACCGCGCGATAGGCCCCGCTGATCGTGCTGTAGCAGTGATCCAATGTCCTCTCCTCTCTGGTCGGGCATTTAATATACTGTTTGTATTTCGGAAGCTCATGGCTCAGATTGGCTTTGTTAAAGTCCCCAAGAGCAATGATGAGAGAGTCCGGGTATGTCCGCTCCGTGTGGAGAATCTGCTCTGCGAGTGCGCACTGAGCTGCTCGCGCATCCGCGTCTGGCGGGATGTAAACAGCGGCCAGGATGAATGAAGCAAACTCCCGCGGAGAATAAAACGGTTTGCAGTGAATGAAAAGATATTCCAGAGAGGAAGAGCAGTGCTGAGCAATCACTGTTACATCTGTGCACCAGCCACTATTGATGTAGAAGCAGACGCCTCCACCTTTGGTTTTACCGGAGAGAGCGGCCTGCCGGTCCGCGCGCAGCAGATGAAAGCCCTCCAGCTTGAGCGCGCAGTCCGGGATGTCCTCACTGAGCCACGACTCCGTAAAACATAAGACACAGGAGGAGGCAAAGTCTCTGTTCATGCTTCTCATCAGGGCCAGTTCGTCTATCTTATTCCAGAGTGAGCGTACATTAGAGAGGAAGATCCCAGGAAGGGCCGTTCTCAGTCCGCGTTTCCTCAAACGCACGAGTACGCCGGCTCGCTTACCTCTCTTTCGACGTCTCACTTTCCTGATCAGAGTCAGCAGTAAATCTGCCGCAGATGCGACAAATATTGGAAATAAATCCACAGGCGTTGTAGTCCTGCAGTTAAGGAGCTCTTCTCTGGTGTAAGAATATCCAGAGGAGTTCCCAGACACAGAGGAAATGCACAAAAACAAGACAAAAGTAACGCACTGAAGCACCAGGGCATCCATACGCGGCGCCATCTTGGTTAAAGACAAAGGTTAAAGACAAAGAGTCAGTGTAGCCTTACTTTAAAAAAAGCGTGTGTGAACTGCAATATCACAGTCAGCACAAAGGAATGGAAGAGGCAGGCAGTCCAGACACCTCACAACTACTTGTTTGCCACACTGACACACACGGTGTGACTGTGGATCCAGAGTAGCTAACATATTGTCTATAAGACAAGGCCTGGCCTCTTTCCACTTTTGCGAGGACACCATATTTCTGATCGCCCAGTGAGTAGCAGCTGACTCACACGACGTCTCACAAGTCATGGCTGCGTCCTCTTCTCCATCCTCCAACAACTGAAGGAGCTCCTGACGAAGCACGTCAGTTCCATACACTAACAGAAAAAAAATAAAGAAAGGAAGAAACTCTTCCACAAAGTGAAAAACACTCTAGGCAGTATGTTTCTTAGGACTCCACAAAAGCTCTGCATAACTCAACTATAACAACAAATATAAAAGTAAACAGAAATCACAATATATACAAGAAGGTAAAGTACCTTTTGTTGGGTTGACACTGGCAACATAACTAGGTTCTTCACGTGGACATTGATGCTGCTCTCTGGACACTGGGGGGGGGGGGATGAAGAATATTTACTTACTGAAATTCTTTGGTGAAAACAAGTTGTGAGATAAAATCAATGGTTGCGTGAACACTGACCACGTGGCATGCAACTAGTACTTCGACTGGTTGATGGTCTTTGAGGAATAAAATCTCCCTGTCTGTCACGTGTTTTCCAGCGCACTGGTCTTGGCTGAGGTTCACTACGTGCATCATTCTACGCAATTAACAAGGAAAAAAGGGAACACCTAAAATACAGTCTATGATTAAAGCAAAGATTATCAAACATCTTAAGTTAACCAACTTAATTTGACATAAACTTTAAAAATAAATTCAAATAACATAACGTTTACTCCGTACAAAATATTAGACAAGCGTGTTCCCTCTTTAACAACTGTTTCCACTAAAAATGTTACCTGCATATCTTGAAGGAGTTCGTCAGCAGCCTGAAGCTCTTCCTCCAGCTCGGGATCCTCTGAATCACTCATTTTCAAGCTAAAGAGGAAAGAGATTTTTGCAGAACTCAGTGACATAAACACATAACTAACGCAACTCAAATGATTTTCAGTCTTGGCGCTCCGGTTAATGTTAGCAATTAACGTTAGCATCATCAGTTTGTAAAGAGCTAGCAGAACTCTTAGCGCAAAAACTGCTTTACGCACCATGTGAGGGTATTTTGCAGCACACAAGTCCTTTAACGTTTGTAATAGATTTAATCCATCATCGTTGGATTAAATGGCTAATGCTGCAGTAGCCACGTGTAGTGTTACCTAGCAAGCATGCTGACGGTAGCTGTAGCCATTTTTAAATACATTACACCGTTTCCGAGCTCAGTCACCTCTGTTTGTTTGAAGCTTTTATGAAAAAACAAACTTTGAAACACACATCAAGGTATTACTTTAAATATATGTATTTTTTACATACCTGCATTAGAATCACTCAGTTCCGCCTCATTTTCTTATTCTTATAAACGGGTCTCTCCTTCTCCCATCATCCTTTGCTTACACAGGTTGCGTCTGATTGGTTGGAGCTGAGCGACATCCAAAACTAACAGGAGTGGTGAATGAATCTATAAATGTGTTTTACGTGTGAAATGAAAATAATAAACCTAACAAAGGATTATGTACGTTAAATCTGCGCACTTTCAGATCGTGAATCAGTTTGGAAAACACTGTGTGATGGCCACAACATGAAGCAATTTTATTGTTGAATTATCAGTGATACTTTCACGTGTTTTTGTTGAGAAATGTTAACGATGTCATTAAAAGAAAGCATTAAATTAGGGAGAAAAACCCGTTGGCGGAGAGGGTCCCCGGTTCTCCAGTTAGATTGTGCTTCACAGCCTCATGTTTCGCCGTGACGGGGTTATTATTGGAGTAAATGGATGGCTGGAGCCTCTGCTCGAAGCGTCTCTGATCGCCGCGAGCGGGTTCATATTGGAATGAATTGACAACCCACAGCGTCACATAAAAACGTGGAAGGGTACCTTATGCGTCAGCATGAGAAGTTAAGGGACGTGACAAATCGTCATTATTTTACGCGTCGGGAGTGAGAACGGGTTGGTATGTGTCCATGTTTGTCTTAACACCAGTGCTGGGATACACCCCTGTAGTCTGTAACTACTGACATTTTCTAAAATCACTGGGAGCTACAGTAGGTGTAACTCCCTGTAGCCAGCGTGGGATGTCTGACTGCCATGTTTTTGACCTTATTTCTCGGGAAAGACTAAACAAACGTTTGTGGGGTGATAACAGGCTCAAACACAACGGATGGATTCATCAGTGATGTCACAGACTGCTATACACGCTTAAAAGACAAAAATCACAATGTTTCTGTAAGAATTCAAAATGAAACATGTTAAACAGCTTTTGTTGCACTTTGGTAAACAACACAGATCAAACTTCAGCCCACTGAAATAACAGCAGTGACAGTCACACTGCTGAGTGTGGAGGGATTTCTAGTCTGGTTTTTAAACTGTAACATTGCTGAGAATGAGTCATTATCTCTGACCCTCTGGACCCAGCAGTATTACCCCATGTTATTCTATTTGCCTTCTTTGATTTGCCTTTACGGGAAAAGGGTTTTTGTTTGTTCCGGCTGTGGGCGGGGGGCAGGGGGGGCATGCTTTACACACATACAGATGTGTTAATCCATAAATGTTAATACAGTTTGTTAATACTTGTTAACAAATGCAGAAAATAAAGTTTGTTCAAAAACAGTTAACAGCACTGAACCCATGAAAGACTGAAGTATTACTGTGTTACCTCACTTATATGAGGAGCTGGAGCATTTCTTAGGCACAAATGCATAACCTTTTATGAGTAACTCTGGATTAAAACAATGACATACTTAGGTGCAGAGATAGGCAGTAACGTGTTACAAGTAATCTGATTACTTTTTTCAAGTAATGAGTAATGTAAGGGATCATGATTGCAAAAAAGTAATTAGATTACAGTTACTTTCCCACGCTGCGTTACTGCATTACTAAACCGTGGTTTTTTTTTGAGAGTGTCTCATGACAATGACGTACAAGTTTGACGTCCATGGTAACAGACATGTGCAGATCAACAATGGATAATATATCGAGTGTGGGAGAGAGTAGGACCATGCAGCGTTTAGAGATTGGAAGTACTCACATTACTTTGAGTTTGATTCTATAAAAATTGACAAAAACATTAGAGTCCACTGTACACTCAAGAAAACTTCTTTCTACAGCGAAAAAGTAAACTTCAATCTGAGCGAACACTGAACACGCTGCCACAGGAATGTGACATTCACAGAGAAACCCCCGGATCCTCCCACTGACATGACTGCTAATTACCATTAGTAACTTGACCAACACTGCTTATGTGTATCTGACAGTTGTGGTGCTTAATAAGTACAAGTCCACTGTCCAATCTAGCTGTAATTTTGCAATAAAATTTCATTTCAGTGTTAAGCATGAAGTGCCATATATTTGCAGGAGTTGACACAAATACCATAAAAGTAAAGGCAAAACATTTATTCTGTAAACAGTGTCAGTTTTTTATATAGGCGACATGGGCGGTTGCCCAGGCATCATGGGATCGGCAAAAAAAAGTTGCTCGCACCCATGCTGCCCCAACATCGTGCAAATGCATTTTGGGGATGGCATAGGCACCGATTGGTTTTCTATTGCCCATTTGCATGGAGTAAGGTTGCCCTCCATTTATGAGGTGCGCCTGCTGCTTGGTGCAATTAATGCAATTAATCTAGTTGGAGCACAGAATGACTCAAAATCCCTGAAATGTCTTTGTCAACGCATTTTGAGCAGTTTGTCCATTCTGCGCTCCAGATGGGTTGATTGTGTTAAAAATTTTAATTGCGTCAATCGTTGTTGACAACATTAACGTGAACATGTCATGATATATACTTAGAATTTGCACCGATGTGTTTTCTAAATTCTATCACACACATATACGGGAAAAGTGAGCGCAAGGGCCCTCGGTGCGTCTGCTGCTGCTGTGCTGAAGTTTCACACACTACCTGTAGAAAGGGGAGGGGGCGGGCTGCTTCTAAATAGTGCACATTTCATCCATAATGTTGTCAGTCCAAGCCAATTATGTTATAATTATTTTTCCTGAAGTGTCTGAAGGGTTAGGGGACCATCAGGTCCTCAGTTTAGAAAAAAAAAGAGAAAAGAAGACGAGAAATAAGCAGCAGATCCCGGTAAGCAGATGAGTCATTGGTTAATGGCAGGTACATTGTACGACATGGATCCTGAAACAAGATAACATTCACTAGTAGGGATTGGGAAAATGTCTGTTTACCTTTGTTAGCCACTTGGCTATGACAGTAAATAGTAGACACTGATGTGGACTGTTGTCGCATAATATTCATTAGCCATTCGTTGGAAGAGGTGAATTGTTGATTTGTCTGCTATAACTCTCATGAGTTATAATGACTGTTTGTTAGTCCCTGACTGTTCCCACCACTTGCTCTGACTCAAACACGACCCTGTATCCAGTCTTTAAGTAATGACGTACAAACTCTGCTTCCGGTTCCAAACGACTCAGCGTTTATTAATGCTGTTGTGTTTTTAACATGTTTTATTAATTTTAATTAATTTTATTACTTTGCGTCTTGTTCTATTTAAACTCGACAACGCCATAAAAACAGTCAGTGATCACTGTCGGCCACTCTTGGTTTTTATTACCACTGTTCATTTTAAACCTCAGTTTTTAAACCTTGCAATGTAACTACAGCCCAGCCCATGCAGCAGTATATTCACTAGCTGCGCCCACGTCCTTATTTTAGGTTTGGCAGCGTTTAAGTACAGAAAGGTGAATGGCTTGGATGTGAACTGAGCTGCGGTTTGGGGAAGGCCTTGAAGAGAACTGGCGGTGGCTCCAGGGCCTAGCAGATCTTCAAAGAAGGCATCCCCTAGAAGCAGTAATAACTGTGTGTTACGAAGGTCGAAAACCTCTGCGGTAATAATTCGATTTTTAATTCAACTTATTTATACAGCGCCAACTCACAGCGACAGTCGCATCAAGACCCGACAATAATACCTAGAGGAAAAACCCAACAATCGTATGATCACCTACAGTGGGGCAAAAAAGTATTTAGTCAGCCACTGATTGTGCAAGTTCCCCCACTTAAAATGATGACAGAGGTCAGTAATTTGCACCAGAGGTACACTTCAACTGTGAGAGACAGAATGTGAAAAAAAAATCCATGAATTCATATGGTAGGATTTGTAAAGAATTTATTCGTAAATCAGGGTGGAAAATAAGTATTTGGTCAATAACAAAAATACAACTCAATACTTTGTAACATAACCTTTGTTGGCAATAACAGAGGTCAAACGTTTACTATAGGTCTTTACCAGGTTTGCACACACAGTAGCTGGTATTTTGGCCCATTCCTCCATGCAGATCTTCTCGAGAGCAGTGATGTTTTGGGGCTGTCGCCGAGCAACACGGACTTTCAACTCCCGCCACAGATTTTCTATGGGGTTGAGGTCTGGAGACTGGCTAGGCCACTCCAGGACTTTCAAATGCTTCTTACGGAGCCACTCCTTTGTTGCCCGGGCGGTGTGTTTTGGATCATTGTCATGTTGGAAGACCCAGCCTCGTTTCATCTTCAAAGTTCTCACTGATGGAAGGAGCTTTTGGCTCAAAATCTCACGATACATGGCCCCATTCATTCTGTCCTTAACACGGATCAGTCGTCCTGTCCCCTTGGCAGGAAAACAGCCCCATAGCATGATGTTTCCACCCCCATGCTTCACAGTAGGTATGGTGTTCTTGGGATGCAACTCAGTATTCTTCGTCCTCCGAACACGACGAGTTGAGTTTATACCAAAAAGTTCTACTTTGGTTTCATCTGACCACATGACATTCTCCCAATCCTCTGCTGTATCATCCATGTGCTCTCTGGCAAACTTCAGACGGGCCTGGACATGCACTGGCTTCAGCAGCGGAACACGTCTGGCACTGCGGGATTTGATTCCCTGCCGTTGTAGTGTGTTACTGATGGTGACCTTTGTTACTTTGGTCCCAGCTCTCTGCAGGTCATTCACCAGGTCCCCCCGTGTGGTTCTGGGATCTTTGCTCACCGTTCTCATGATCATTTTGACCCCACGGGATGAGATCTTGCGTGGAGCCCCAGATCGAGGGAGATTATCAGTGGTCTTGTATGTCTTCCATTTTCTCATGATTGCTCCCACAGTTGATTTCTTCACACCAAGCTGCTTGCCTATTGTAGATTCACTCTTCCCAGTCTGGTGCAGGTCTACAATACTTTTCCTGGTGTCCTTCGAAAGCTCTTTGGTCTTGGCCATGGCGGAGTTTGGAGTCTGACTGTTTGAGGCTGTGGACAGGTGTCTTTTATACAGATGATGAGTTCAAACAGGTGCCATTCATACAGGTAATGAGTGGGGGACAGAAAAGCGTCTTACAGAAGACGTTACAGGTCTGTGAGAGCCAGAGATTTTCCATGTTTGAGGTGACCAAATACTTATTTTCCACCCTGATTTACGAATAAATTCTTTACAAATCCTACCATGTGAATTCATGGATTTGTTTTTCACATTCTGTCTCTCACAGTTGAAGTGTACCTCTGGTGCAAATTACTGACCTCTGTACTCATTTTAGGTGGTGGAACTTGCACAATCGGTGGCTGACTAAATACTTTTTTGCCCCACTGTATATGGTACAGCAAACACACATATATCTCTTTAAGTATAAGAGCCTTTTGTTCAGATGGACCCGCTAGACTCCTGGCACCAGCTTTGGGGAGTCTTCACAGGGTCACATCTTGACCTCACACAAATCACACGCACTCACGCACACACACGCACACACATACGCACGTACACACACACACACACACAAGGTACTCTTTGTGTGTATGTAGACGTCGTATGATAATGAACCTATGCATATTCATGTAACCACAATAAAAGAGCAATGTTGCGGGGGAACGGACGAGAGCAACTGGGGTCAAGCGAAGGAACGGCGTCTGTCCGGTTTTCTCCCGTGCACAAGAAACATGAAGAACTTTGCCTACATCGTGTCTTGCTTTGCTGTGTAATTATATTGTCTTCAATGTTCCAGCGGATAGGTTCAAGCTACAAACCTATCAGGTGTACAGAAGTCTGAGGTAACATTGCTATTCTGTAAAAACAATGAATTTTTAGACAAAACTTAAATGTCATATTCTAACTAAAGAATAAAAACTTCTCTCCCTGGCTAAAACAAATCTGTTGTACATATCTGATAGAAAACTGAAAGCTTCAGTATTATTTCTTCTTTCCCTGGTTTTGTCTAAGACTGTACTCAAAGATGAGCTTCATGCTGTTCGGGTGGTGTCGTACCTGAGTGGAGGAGAAGCCTCCGTAATAGTTCTGCTGCCCAGTCAGCCACCTGATAATACCAGAGGCATATCCCAGATCCTCAGCAGTCGGGGAGGCGCTGAGTTTGGCCAACAGCACATAAGAACTGATCTCCACTGACAGGGAGGCTGATGTTTCTGCTGCTGTCTGAGACCAGTAGAGGAAACCTCCTACAAACACAATAACAGTCACAGTGATGCTAATGAAGCCTGAATGATGTCCTGCTAAAGGATGGCTCACCTTCCCTCACTGCAACTGTGTCTAAGTGCTGCAGAAGGTGAGCTCGGGTCTCCACGTCTCCTGCCAGAGTGAACACATAGGCCAGCAGAGCTGTAGTGTAGGTGTTGCTCAGGTCACTGAGAGACTCCTTGAGACAAGCCAGGCTCTGGATCATCACAGGATCCTTTAAAAGATCAAAACAAAGAACTTCAATGGACAAACAGAAACCTTCTTTCATTAAAGCCAGTGTGAGAAGAATAGGAGGCAGAGTTCCTGATTCAGTCACTCAAAACATCAGCGTGATAATAGAAAACACAGCGATTAGAGGAAAGTACAGATCAAGCAAAGACTGGAGCAATCTGCTAGTAGTATTTACAATATAAAGAACATATTGAAAAAACACTGTACAGGTTGGGTGGTGATACCAGTCCTTGCTGGTGAGAGTTCAGGTATGTGGATGACACCTGGGTGAAAATCAATTCTCAGGACGTTCCACAATTCACAGATCACATTAACTCGGTGGAACAACACATCAAATTCACCAGGGAGGATATGAAAAGTGTCAGGTTAGTCTTCTTAGACTGTGAGATTTCCATCAGGAATGGAGGACATTTAAAAGCTGATGTGTACCGTAAACCTAAGCTCCAGCCGATCCAGGAGAGAAGGACAACTGCTGCCTAAGTGAAAACCTGTAGTGATCCCGTACGTGTCAGGAGTATCAGAACAGCTGAGGCACATTTTTTTCTAAACACTGTGTCTCTGTGGCTTTTAAACCCCAAAACATGCTGCGCCAAAAATTGGTCCACCCCGACACAAACCGAGTAACATAGTGTACGGTGTTAAGTTCCAGGAGGATTGCCAGGATCTATACATCGGGGAAATCGAACAACCTCTGGCTAAGAGGATAGCACAACACAGAAGAGCTACCTCGTCAGGCCAGGACTCTGCAGTCTATTCACACCTACAGGCTAGTGGACACTCTTTCAATTATGAGGATGTAACATCCTGGACAGGGAGGAACGCTGGTTTGGGTGTAGGGTCAAGGAGGCCATTTACGTGAAAAAGGAAAGACCATCTCTGAATCGAGGAGGGGGCATAAGGGTACATCTGTCACCATCTTACAATGCTGTGATTGCAGCCATTCCCCAACTCTCTGTGAATGGTATTGATGGCCATTGATAAGTGGTCCTTGATCAGTGGTCTTTGATCAGTGGGTTTTGGTCAGTGGTTGTTGATCAATGGTCATGAGAATATGCATAATTACAATTAAGGAACTGACCTCCCAGCCCATTGTTCCTTCAGTGGGCTGGTTTCAGTCATTATGCAAATGTGAATGAATGGCTAACTGTAGGGCAGAGAGTCCTGAAGGGATTGGTCCCATCGGTCCCATCCAACTACTGACCAATAACCTGCCTCAGTACCACATGGAAGCTCCTGTCAGGCATCATAGTGGCTAAGATGAACAGACACATGTTCCTGTGCCCCACTCATTGGCAAGAATACCAGAGGTGCAAAACACCAGCTACTTGTAACAATCAGCCGAGACTGCCTGGATTGATTACAAGAGGGTCTATGACTTAATGCCCCACAGCTGAATCCTGGAATGCCTAGACCTGTACAAGATCAACAGGACTTTAAGAGCCTTCATCAAGAACTCAATGGGAATATAACACTAGAGGCCAACTTCAAGCCCAAAGCACAATCATCATCTATCAAGGAGATGCTCTGTCCCTACGGATACTGACTACGGAATGAAGCATCTGTCAGCCATCTGCTGTACGTGGATGACATCAAGCTGTATGCCAAGAGTGAACGAGACATCGATTCACTGATCCACACTACCAGGCTATACAGCAACGACATTGGAATATCGTTCGGACTGGAGAAATGTAGTCGGATGACAACAAAGAGAGTAAAGGTAGGCAGAACTGAGGGAATCTAACTACTAGAAGGCAACATTGCAGACATAGAGGACAGCTACAAGTACTTGGAGATCCAACAGGCAAATGGAAACCACAAAGAGGCTGCTGGGAAAGCTGCTACCACCAAGTACCTGCAGAGGGTCAGGCAAATCCTGAGGAGTCCGCTGAATGTTAGAACAGGATCCGGCCTATCAAAACCTACGCCCTGCCCGTCATCAGGTACCCTGCTGGGATAATAAGCTGGCAAAAGGAGGAGATAGAAGCCACTGACATCAAGACAAGAAAGTTCCTAACCATGCATGTGTCATGATTCGTTGTGTGGCAGGCAGGAGAAGGACCCAGGATGCAGACTCACAGACACGGGGATAAACTTAAAGATCACAGGTTTAATGCAGGCAAAAGGTGAACACAAAAACAGTACTGAACTAAACTGGGAAAACTAAACATAAGATGTACAAGGAACCACGGGGAGAATAACACACAACATGAGGGAGAACGCGACGCCGAACAGAGGGAGACGCAGACAGAAATACACAGAGGGTAAACGAGGAAAGTGGGCACACACGGGGAACACAGGTGACACCTCTCCCATACTCCTAGGATGTGGGGGTGAACGCCAGAACACCCTGGAATGTTACAGACCTCCTAGGATGAGACATTCTTTCAATATGCCACCAACTATATACTTCTAAACCAGTGGTTCTTAACCTGGGTTCGATCGAACCCTAGGGGTTCGGTGAATCGGTCTCAGGGGTTCAGCAGAGCCTCCGCCGTGACATGCACAGTTCATTTTGTGCACCAGTAAAAAACATATGTATGTCTTGAATTTGAAAAAAATCATATTTTATTTTTCACTAAAGAGGGGTTCAGTGAATGTGCATATAAAACTGTTGGGGTTCAGTACCTCCAACAAGGTTAAGAACCACTGCTCTAGAGTACTTCAGTATACACACACACACAGAGGATTTGTAAAACATGAATAACACCTACATGTTCAATTCAATGTACACATAATGTAGGACTACAAATACTGGGATATACTGTACTGTTGCCATCAAGGAGTTGGCATCAGGTGGGTACTTGTGTGGAACCCAAGTTTCCTAGAATGCATTTCAAATGAAGTTCAAAAGCATCAATGGTGGAGGTGATCAAATAAAACTGTAAAGATTTTAAATAATCCTGTTTCTGTGTCACTAAAGTTTTAAGATGCAATTATGTGAACATGTAGATGTGTAAACTTCAAATATCTGATTGGTTTATACTGATAGCACAAATTTGCAAAAAGGCTGTGATGAATTCAGAGACCTGGTCTTGTCCTTGGGGAAATTCTGGTAAGAGAGAGGACTAAGAGACAGGTGAGACGCCAAGAGAGACAGAAAAGGAGTGAGAGTTTTTCCCTTGCTTTTACCCTGTGGATTTTCCTGGAGACCTGATCCCTGCACCCTTGTATATAGCGCTTCTCCACTGTCGCACATTTCACCTGGTGTTTGTGAATAAACCCCCTGTTCTTCCTTTGGGCGAAAGAGTTCTGGGTTTGAGTCCTCCAGTTACCGTAACAGGCTGCTGTCACATTAAACACTTCACACCATCAAAGAGCCTGACGCTGCGACTTACAGCACAAAAGACAGCTGCCGCACCCTGATATGACTTTAATTTGATCAATCATTAATGTTTGGAGGCTTTCTGCTCCCACCCTGAACAAACCTGAGAACAAATAATATGATACAACACCCATACTGTACACAGCAATCTACAAATAATTTTAAACCTGCTACACCCTGATATGCCTTTATATTAATCATTGACCCTCAAAGCTGTGAACAAAATGCTAAACCTTTCCTGAAACATTTCGCTGACTCCTCATGAGTGTTTAGAGCCGAGCCCCAATTCTTCTCAGCAGTTCACACACAGCACTGACTTTGTAACTAATTAAAGTGAAATGTCAGTGAAAATGTGGCTATCAGTGTCTTAGTTTAATGACTAAATGTTTCAATGTGCTACTGAAAAAAATAAACTAAAAAAAAACAAAAAGCAGTGCTTGCTATTAAACAGCTGGCATCGTGATCTGGTGATACGCAATGTTTTTTGTGTTATTTTACACATTCTACCAGTGTGCTTTGCCAGTATTTGCTGACATCATAAAACTCTCATAAGACTCGACACAAGAAATAATCCTGAATTGCTTTATTTAAGTATCAGAACATGAGACAAAGCTCAACCAGCAGCACTAAGACCTGATCCTGAACCCTGAAGCTCTATGACTCATTTCATCACAACCCGGAAACAATATCCTACATCTGTGAGCCAGCGTGAGAAAATCCAGCCAACGACACAAACTTAGATTCAAGGCTGTGCACAAAAACAGCCACACAAAGACATGTTTAAGGACCTGCTGACTTTCCGTGCCCACCCTCAAGGCCCTATATGTATGTGTTATGAGAGTGTGAGTAATGTGGATGTCTAATTTGTGGAATAAAATTGAGGCACAGGTGGCCAGAAGGGGAGGGGGGGATGCCTCCCCTTCACCCTGGTGACACACCCGCACCCCAAGGCCCTACTTGTGTGGGTGGGTATGTTGGAGCGGGAAGAGGGAGGCAACCGGGGATGGGGAGGAAAAGAAGGGAGGAGCAAGATGCCCCTCCCTGGGGCCAGCTCCCCCGCTGACCCCGGTAGGCACCCACGTCCTTCGGCACCCACCAAGGCAAAGGAGCCCAGGCCCATCCAGATTGGGGCCTACGGCATCAGGAATGCCCAGCCCCACAGGACCCGGGGCAGCCCACCCGACCCCACCACAGAGGAAACTGTACCCACCCCAACATTCAATCGTCTCCCAGACTGCACAAGACAGTAGACACCCAGGTTAAGTTTATTCTCCACCTCTCCTATGACTCTCCCCCACCTGCAGAGTTGACTCCTGCAAGGATGGAACAAACTCCCTGTCAGCTGAAGAGCCCCCTAGTTAGGCCGATGCGCCAGATCCAAGCTTCTTACGAAAATACACTGCTGCTTGTTGTCTCCGCTGATAGACTCACAGTTTGTTGGTTGTTCATGACAGGCGACGAAAGGGGAAAGAATCTTTATTACCCCACCAAAAAATGGCAGCTCAAAACTTTGATAATGGGTCAGTAGACAAAAGGTCAACAGTTTTACAATTTACAAGAAACTGATGAACTTTTGTCACTGACACATTATCAGAGGTTGCAGTCGCTATTTTATGGTGGGGTAATAAAGGCAGAAGAAAAAGTGAAAGGTTACTTTAAGAGCAAATTTATAAACGTCTCCTTAAACCCAACCCCAGTCCACAAAGAAAATATGTTATGAAACATGTTGTACCTTTTTATGGTGGCCCAATTAAGAATATGAAAAGTGAAAGAATTTTTCTAGCAAATAGATAAGTACACATCAATATGTTGTGACATTCTGGAGAAGGGTAATAAAAGAAAGACAGAGTATGAAATGACTTCAATGTCCAATGATGTTTTGCTTTAAAGTTTTGTTTTTAATCATTTAACTTTGTAGCGATGGTAGTTCATCTGGTGACCCTTGCATGGTCATACAACAGGAGAAGAATGAATGAATCTCTATTGTACTCCCTTTAGTGGCCTGAGCTTATAAAAAACCCAAGAAAACGCTAAACTTCAAGCATTTAACATGTAGATTTTTTTTTCTTTCTGGCATTCTGTTACAGATCCACAGGTGTCCACAAATGGCTTCCATTTGACTCTAGAGCAGTGGTTCTTAACCTGGGTTCGATCGAACCCTAGGGGTTCGGTGAATCGGTCTCAGGGGTTCAGCAGAGCCTCCGCCGTGACATGCACAGTTCATTTTGTGCACCAGTAAAAAACATATGTATGTCTTGAATTTGAAAAAAATCATATTTTATTTTTCACTAAAGAGGGGTTCAGTGAATGTGCATATAAAACTGTTGGGGTTCAGTACCTCCAACAAGGTTAAGAACCACTGACTTAGAACTTAACGTCACAAAAAATATTTTCTCATATTCAACTAAAAATATGTTTAGATTTACTGATATGCAAAAGAAAATAAACATCGCTTTGACTGCTGTCTTGGGTCAATTACATTTTCTTCATTCTTATACTTTTTAAAATTTATTTCGGTGGTCCCTCGTTTTATACCTTTAGAGAACATACAACAATGAAATAACTCAAACTGGACAAAATTGATCATTTTTTCAATATCAACTCAGGTTCTCAAAAGTCAACAACAGCATAAAATAAATAACACAAAATAATGTACGACTGAAAAAGCACCAAACGTAACTTAGACAAAATAAATTATTTAAGACAATATAAATTATTTAATTAAAAGTGGAAGCTTCGTGGATGTCCCCAGAGCAATCCTGGACCATCGGGGTCTCTCCCCAGAG
Source organism: Astatotilapia calliptera (assembly GCF_964374335.1). Classification (NCBI taxonomy): domain Eukaryota; kingdom Metazoa; phylum Chordata; class Actinopteri; order Cichliformes; family Cichlidae; genus Astatotilapia; species Astatotilapia calliptera. The sequence continues at coordinate 83,965,820 of NC_137424.1, read as the reverse complement.
GGCCGGTTCCAGAGTAGCTACATGGGAGAGAAGGACTGGCCCTTCACTGTTTTCTTGCTCCTCCGGGACGCAGCAGAGAGATGGCTGCGGCTGACGTGATGGAGGCACGGCTGCTGGACACCATTGCCCTGGAGCAGATCGTGGAGGGCCTCCCAGGGGGAACGGCGGAGTGCTTCAAATGTCACCGGCTGGCAAATCTGGAGGTACACCATCTCGAGGCGCGGCCAGAGATCCACCCTTTGCTCTCTTCTCTCTACCTCCAGGTCCCAGTGGCTACAGGCACTGAAGTGTCGCCATTCATCATTGAAGTTGATTGTTTGTAGTCCGTTATTGTCCGCAGAGTCGCTCCTAGAGTCGCACTGTTGTAGCTGTGACTCTACTTTTTCCCCTTAGCACCGCTCTGCCTTTCTGACCGCGCTGCGCACATTGTAAGACACTGCCTTGTATAGGTCCATATTATCAGGGACTAGCTGATAGTTCTTTCTGCTGTGTCATCTGCTAGCTTCCCGATAAATCCCACAACCGCTTGCTGATGTTGTGTTGATGTCATCAGAGCTGCGCTGAAGCATGTCCAGTCTGTGTCATCCAGTGTGTCCTGCAAGCATTGTCAGTCCAGCGTGCGACCTCCCTCCTGATTGGTGCTTGCTGCTTTAGCTTTTCTTTGTAAGCAGGCGTGAGGAAGATGATGGCATGGTCTGATTATTCCAAATGCAGAGGCTGAGCCTTGTAGCTTGTAGAGCAGTACTCACTGCTCTACTCCTTCTTTACTTCAGACTGTGTGGCCACCCATGGCTCCAACACCATTGTGAAGTTTGCTGATGACACAGTGGTGTTGGGCGCCATCTCCAACAAAGTTGAGGCGGTTTACATTAATGAAGTGAAGAATCTGGCATCGTGGTGCCAGGATAACCACTGCCAGCTGAACGTCGGATAGACCAAGGAGCTAGTGGTGGACTTCAGAAGGAGTCAGCACAGAGACTACAAGCCCATTATCATCAATGGAGCTCCAATGGAGAGGGTGCAGTCCTTCAAATATCTCGGTGTCCACATCTCCTCAGACCTGACATGGTCTGCCCACATTCAGATACAGTCCAAAAAGACTAGGCGGCGCCTGTACCACCTCCGACAACTGAGGAAGTTCAGGGTCTCTCCAAAGATCCTCAGGATTTTCTATACAGGCGCTGTGGAGAGCATCCTCACACAGAACATGACATCCTGGTTTGGGAACAGCTGTGTGAAGGACCAAAAAGCTCTTCAGAGAGTGATCCATACAGCAGAACGCTGCTGCAGGATTGCTCTCCCCCCCCTTCAGGACACCTACACCAGGAGATGCTCGACTAGAGCAGCTCAGATACTGAAGGACCCGTCCTGGCAATAAACTGTTCCAACTTCTGCAATCTGGTAGAAGGTTCAGCATCATCCGGGCAAGGACAGAGAGACTCAAAAGGAGCTTCTATCCCCAAGCCAACTGGGCCCTAAACCAGAATGTGTCATTTTCTCTATTCCTGGATTGTAGTCTCCGTTGCCCTTCATGTGTTCCATGTCTCATGTTGTCAAGCCCGTGTCATTTGGTCTGTCTCATCATGTTTCCTGTTTTATTGTGAAAGACTCTGGTGTTCTTTGTTTATTTTATTTAGTTTCACTTCCCCTGTCCTGTCATTAGGGTCATGTGTGTCAGCTGTTCTCCCACATGCATTTCCACTTCTCCTAATCATCTACTTAGTCTCTGTGTTTCATTCAGTCAGTGTCGGATAGTCATACCACCCTTTCTCGTCTGGTCTAGGATTTTCATGATTTTGCTCTGGGCATGTTCACGTTTCTTGTCATGTTCACTTGTGATAGTTCCTCTTTTGCTCCTGTGTTCATAGTGTTCATAGTTCTGCTGTAGTGTTCCCAGTTTAGTATTCAGTTTATTTTCGCCACAGCCCATGTTACTTTATTTCTTGTGTTCAGCCGAAATAAAGGCTCGCTTTCTGTTTAAACATTCAAGTGTCATGGTCCTGCGTCCATGACTCAGTGATTTTGTGTTTGTGTTCTTTATTGTTATTATTCTCATTAATATTCATGGGCTGTTTTGGGATTTTAGATACTGGGTTCTGGGTTTGTGCTCCCTCTATTGGTCCCTGGTGTTAGTGTTCTCACACACCGGCGTACCCCGCCGTGACCGCCTGATATGAATAATGACCAGTCTGCAGGTGTTTTTGACATAAATCAGAAAAATGAAACAACTCTTGTGTGAGGATCTTTGTGAGGATGACAATATGTTTGATGAGGTTTTATTGAAATTGTCTCAGAAGAGGAAGAGCTCTGAACCTGCCCACTGCAGTACTAAAACATTAAAAGCTACGAGAGGAAACAAAGCAGAAGAGAACAGTATGGATTCTGAAAGTGATCTGTATCTGAGCCAGGAACACCAGAATCCGTACTCTCCTGCTGACATCGTACGGTTACGGTGTAACCTTGGTTCTCTTAGTGAGAATTATCTCTCCACACCGTTACATATTCCATATGTATGGGGTACGACCACCTTGGTCATGGCGTGTGGGTATTTCTTTAAGACACTCTGGAACGCCCGGCTACGCCCCAGAGCTCACTTATAAAACAGCTGTGCAGACGTGACACCGGTTTGTTAGTTTGATCGGAACGCGTCTCCGAACGGCCTGACGGTGGAGAGATAGTCTCTCACTAAGAGAACCAAGGTTACACCATAACCGTGCATTCTCTAGCATATCGAGACTATCTCTCCACACCGTTACATATTCCATATGTACGGGGTAACTCTGGAAGACACCCCACAAGGAGACAGTGCAACCGAACCACTGAGAGTGAAGGTGCCGGGAGTCAGTGACAATGCACCAATAGAGACACCACCTTGGTCAGGGCTTCGCAATGCGCAGGTTGAACCAGGGGGTGGAGGTACACCGAGCTGCCAAGTAGCAGCCCGCTGGTCGCATAGGTCTAAGACATGCGGGCAATGCCAGCAGAGAGTCGGCGCTACAGGCTGGAGAACTCTCACTCGCCACAACGAGGTCCGACTGGCGTGTAAGCCGGCGAAGCGGACAACACGCCAGGGGAACACAGCCAGCAACTGCAGGTCAAGCTAGGGATGTGACCCGTCCATCCTCAAAGCCGAAGCTGCTCCGAGCTGTTGACAGACGGGGGGGGGGGGGGGGGGGGGGGGGGGGGGCTGGGAGCCTAGCCTATGTAAGTGGAGTCCCAGTTACTGGGCGTCCCCGTGCTGGCTGTGTAAGTCCGTGACACACAGGCAAAGCACCAACAGGGAGCCAGCATTGCAAGTTGGGGACCTCTCACTCACTGGCCGAAATGTCAGACAAAATGAGGTCTGACAAGCACAAGTCGTGACATGCGCAATGCCAGAAGCTGGAGCCTTCGGTGCCCAGGGCCCAAACCTGGAATCCCAGGAGCAGAGAGAGGAGAGGAAGTGTAGCCTATTGAGCCGCTGAGAGGGGACCATACTGGGTGCCAGCAAGAAGCGGGCAATGCAAGACAGGGAGCCAGCGCCGCAGGCTCTGGAATACTCACTCGCTGGCTGAGGCATCAGACATAGCGAGGACCGACTGGCAGGCAAGCCGGCGAATGCGGGCAACACGCCAGGGAACACAGCCGGCAGCTGCAGTGCAGCCGTTGGAGAGGAGGGCCAAGCCCTGGGGCGCAACCAGCAGGTTGCCCCAGGGCCAAGCGGCTGCTGAGTGTCGTCTGTAGACAGGGGAGCCGCAAGAGTGAACTCGAGGACTAGACACTCGAGAACAGCAGGTGCTGCAGGCTGTAACACAACACACTCGCTGGCTGGCGTATCAGACACAGCGAGGTCCAGCTGGCGCATAAACTGGCAAAGCGTGGGCAATACGCCAGAGGAACACAGCCTGCAGTTGCAGCTGCAGCAGCAGCAGCAGCGGCGGCTTAACTTGCAGTCAGAGCCGAGAAGCCGCCCCACTCGATCAATGACAGGAGCCCTGCTGACCGTGTGAACCGTGTACTGCGGGCAACATGCCAGACAGAACAGGCACTAGGCTGGAGCACTGGCTCAGGCCACTGATGGCCCAAATGAGGAGCAACCCAACGCTCATCACCAGGGCACAGCACCCACTCTGCGCCTTCCGTAGACAAGGGGCCAGCAAGAGTGGGCCTGAGGAGACACTGTCGGACAGTTGAGAGGTGTCAGCTCACTGAGCCGGCACCTGCTGGCCATATGACCCGCGACACAGGGGCAACACACTAGACAGAGAGCCAGCGCTGCGTGCTGGAGAACACTCACTTTCCAGCTGACGTATCAGACACAGCGAAGTCCGACTGGCATACGAAACTGGCGAAGTGCGGGCTATACGCCAGGGGAACACAGCCCGCAGCAGCAGTACAGCTGCAAAGACGCAGGGCTAAGGGAGCTATGCGACCTGAAGGGTCCATCCAACGACGGAGCTGCTCAGCCATTCGCAGACGGGGGGGCTGACGGCTGCCCCTGTTAGGGCATGCCGCCCCCTGCCCACGAAAGGCCCGAAGGGGCAACTAGGGACTGGGGGCTAACGGGGGAGGGGCCAAAGGCAACTACTCCACCAGGCACGGAACACAACTGCCGGCAGGGGATCATAAATGCTGGGAGGCAGGGCACTCACTACCTGCAACTAGGCCAACCAGGCAGCAGCAACACCTTAGGCAGTAGGCGCTGAGGCTGCGTAGTAGCAACAACCTTGAGGTCCACTCTACTAGATGGGACCTCAGGAAGGGCTAATTCCCACACCCGGAATTCAATTCAATTTTATTTATATAGCGCCAAATCACAACAAAAGTCGCCTCAAGGCGCTTCATAGATACAGAGAAAAACCCAACAATCATATGACCCCCTATGAGCAAGCACTTTGGCGACAGTGGGAAGGAAAAACTCCCTTTTAACAGGAAGAAACCTCCGGCAGAACCAGGCTCAGGGAGGGGCGGGGCCATCTGCTGCGACCGGTTGGGGTTAGAGAAGGAAGACAGGATAAAGACATGCTGTGGAAGAGAGACAGAGGTTAATAACAGATATGATTCAATGCAGAGAGGTCTATTAATACATAGTGAGTGAGAAAGGTGACTGGAAAGGAAAAACTCAATGCATCATGGGAATCCCCCGGCAGCCTACGTCTATTGGAGCATAACTAAGGGAGGATTCAGGGTCACCTGGTCCAGCCCTAACTATATGCTTTAGAAAAAAGGAAAGTTTTAAGCCTAATCTTAAAAGTAGAGATAGTGTCTGTCTCCCGAATCCAAACTGGAAGCTGGTTCCACAGAAGAGGGGCCTGAAAACTGAAGGCTCTCCCTCCCAGACTACTTTTAAATACTCTAGGAACAACAAGTAGGCCTGCAGAGCGAGAGCGGAGCGCTCTAATAGGGTGATATGGTACTACAAGGTCATTAAGATAAGATGGGCCTGATTATTTAAGACCTTGTATGTGAGGAGCAGGATTTTGAATTCAATTCTGGATTTAACAGGAAGCCAATGAAGGGAAGCCAAAACAGGAGAAATCTGCTCTCTCTTTCTAGTCCCTGTCAGGACTCTTGCTGCAGCATTTTGGATCAGCTGAAGGCTTTTCAGTGAGTTTTTTGGACATCCTGATAATAATGAATTACAGTAGTCCAGCCTGGAAGTAATAAATGCATGAACTAGTTTTTCAGCGTCACTCTGAGTCAGGATATTTCTAATTTTAGAGATGTTGCGCAAATGGAAGAAAGCAGTCTTACATATTTGTTTAATATGTGCGTTGAAGGACATGTCCTGGTCAAAAATGACTCCAAGGTTCCTCACCGCGTTACTGGAGGCCAAGGTAATGCCATCCAGAGTAAGAATCTGATTAGATACCATATTTCTAAGATTTTCAGGGCCGAGTACAATAACCTCAGTTTTATCTGAATTAAGAAGCAGAAAGTTAGCGGCCATCCAGGTCTTTATGTCTTTAAGACATTCCTGCAGTTTAACTAATTGGTGTGTGTTATCTGGCTTCATGGACAGATAGAGCTGGGTGTCATCAGCATAGCAGTGTAAATGTATGCTATGTCTTCTCATGATGCTGCCTAAGGGAAGCATGTATAATGTAAACAGAATTGGTCCTAGCACTGAACCCTGTGGAACTCCATAATTAACCTCAGTGTGTGAAGAGGACTCTCCATTTACATGCACGAATTGGAGTCTATTAGATAGATATGATACAAACCACTGCAGCGCAGTACTTGTAATACCTACAGCATGTTCTAATCGCTCTAATAGGATATTATGATCAACAGTATCGAACGCTGCACTGAGGTCTAGCAGGACAAGCACAGAGATGAGTCCACTGTCAGAGGCCATAAGAAGATCATTTGTAACCTTCACTAAAGCTGTTTCTGTGCTGTCCTGAGCTCTGAAACCTGACTGAAACTCTTCAAATAAACCATTCCTCTGCCGATGATCTGTTAGCTGTTTGACAACTACTCTTTCAAGGATTTTTGATATGAAAGGAAGGTTGGAGATTGGCCTATAATTAGCTAAGACTGCTGGGTCTAGAGATGCTTTTTGAGTAAAGGTTTAACTACAGCCAGCTTGAAGGCCTGTGGTACATAGCCGATTATTAGCGATAGGTTGATCATATTTAAGATCGAAGAATTAATTAATGGCAGGACTTCTTTGAGCAGTTTTGTAGGAATGGGGTCTAAAAGACACGTTGATGGTTTGGAGGAAGTAATTATTGAAGTTAACTCAGAAAGATCAATTGGAGAAAAAGAGTCTAACTTAACATCAATGGTACTAAGAGTAGCTGCAGATAATATTACATCTGTGGGATGATTATTGGTAATTTTTTCTCTAATGATAAAAATTTTATTTGTGAAGAAGTTCATGAAGTCATTACTAGTTAACGTTAAAGGGATGGTTGGCTCAACAGAGCTCTGACTTTTTGTCAGCCTGGCTACAGAGCTGAAGAGAAACCTGGGGTTGTTCTTATTTTCTTCAATCAGTGATGAATAGTAAGATGTTCTGGCTTTGCGGAGGGCTTTCTTATAAAGCAGCAAACTATTTCTCCAGGCTAAATGATGATCCTCTAGATTTGTGACACGCCATTTCCTCTCCAGATTACGAGTCATCTGCTTTAGGGTACGTGTTTGAGAATTATACCACGGAGTCAGGTACTTCTGATTTGAGGCCTTAGTTTTCAAAGGAGCTACAGTATCCAGGGTCGTACGTAGTGAGGAGGTGAAATTATTAACAAGATAATCGACCTCTGTTGGGGTAGCGTTCAGATAGCTGCTTTGCTCTGTGTTGGTACAGGGCATTGGAGATGATAACAGTGGGTGGATTATATTCTTAAACTTAGTTACAGTGCTTTCAGAAAGACATCTACTTTGATAAAGTCTACTCTTCACCGCTGTGTAATCAATTATTGTGAATGTAAATGTTATTAGGAAATGATCAGACAGGAGAGGGTTTTCAGGAAACACTGTTAAATGTTCAGGTTCGATGCCATATGTTAAAACAAGATCTAGAGTGTGATTAAAATGGTGGGTGGGTTCTTTTACATTTTGAGAGAAACCAATTGAGTCTAATAACAGATTAAATGCCATGTTGAGGCTGTCATTTTTAGCATCTACATGGATGTTAAAATCACCCACAATAATTATTTTATCTGAGCTCAGAACTAAATTAGATATAAAGTCTGAGAAATCAGACAGAAACTCTGTGTAAGGCCCAGGTGGACGATAGATGATAACAAGTAAGACTGGTTTCTGAGTTTCACAGCTGGGGTGGACAATGTTAAGCATCAGGCTTTCAAATGAATTAAAAGTCTGTCTTGGTCTTTCATTAATTAATAGGCTGGTGTGAAAAATTGCTGCCACACCGCCCCCTCGGCCTGTGCTTCGAGATTTCTGGTAGTTAGAATGACTCGGGGGTGTTGATTCATTTAAACTAACATAATCATCCTGCTGCAACCAGGTTTCTGTAAGGCAGAGTAAATCAATTTGTTGATCAATTATTAAGTCATGTACTAACAGAGACTTGGAGGAGAGAGACCTAATATTTAATAATCCACATTTCACTGTTTTACTCTTTGGTTCAGATGTGGATAGTGTATTGTTCTTTCTTTGTAATTGTTTATGTTTAAGTTGTTTGTTGCTGGTTTTTAGTTTGTTTTTTGTCTTTTTGGAAGCTGACACAGTCTCTATGGAGATGGGTTTTTGGGGGGGTAGCAGGAGGAGAGAAGCTGCAGAGAGGCGTGTAAGACTGCAACTCTGCTTCCTGGTCCCAACTCTGGATAGTCATAATTTGGGGGGTTTAATAAATTTGTCCATATTTCTAGAAATGAGAGCTGCTCCATCCAAAGTGGGATGGATGCCGTCTCTCCTAACAAGACCAGGTTTCCTCCAGAAGGTTTGCCAATTATCTATGAAGCCCACATCGTTTCTGGGACACCACTCAGACAGCCAGCAATTTAAGGAGAACATGCGGCTAAACATGTCACTCCTGGTCTGATTGGGGAGGGGACCAGAGAAAACTACAGAGTCCGACATTGTTTTGGCAAAGTTGCACACCGATTCAATATTGATTTTAGTGACCTCCGATTGGCGTAACCGGGTGTCATTACTGCCGATGTGAATTATGATTTTACTGAATTTACGTTTACCCTTAGCCAGCAGTTTTAAATTTCCTTCAATGTCGCCTGCTCTGGCCCCTGGAAGACAATTGACTATGGTTGCCGGTGTCTCTAGCTTCACATGTCTGAGAACAGAATCGCCAATTACCAGAGTTTGACCCCCGGCGGGTGTGTCGCCGAGTGGGGGAAAAACGGTTAGACAAATGAACGGGTTGGTGGTGTACCTGGGGCTTCTGTTTAGGACTATGCTTCCTCCTCACCGTGACCCAGCCTCCCTGATTCCCCAGCTGCTTGGGACCTGCCGGGGAACAGCTAGCGGGGCCTACGCTATTTTCGGCTGCACCAGCTACAGGGGCCTGACTAGCTACGGGTGAATGAAGGGTGCAAAGCCGAGTCTCCAATTCAGTAATCCTGGCCTCCAGTGCTGCAAATATGCTACATTTGTTACAGATATCATTACTGCTAAAGGAGGCCGAGGAGTAACTAAACATCTGACACAATGAGCAAGAAAGTGCAGGAGGGATAGGTGAAGTAGCCATGGTGCTAATGAGTCGGCTACGAGCTAAGCTAGGCTAGCGAGACAGTACAGAGACAGTGAGTGAATACTTTGGCTATAAATTAGGTAGTGAGTACACAGAAAGTGTGCTTCGGATGAAGCACGTGAAGATTATACTATGAAAGAAGAATGTATTTAAAAGTTGTTAATTAAATCGCTAAGCAAATAAGCTACTCAGAAACACCACTGTGTTTGAGCAGGAACAGGAAGTGATACTCTACCACAGAGTGAGCGAACACCAAGTGACAGCGCCACCCAGAATTCGACATGCTCCAATCAAGAGCTGAAGGGACCCATCTCGCCTGACACTGTGCCCGGGGACCACCAGGGGGCAGCCCAGGGACAGGTGGGCAACACCGGAAAGAAGAAGGAAGCTTCTTCAACATCCGCCACCTGGCAGTCAACCTCCACCAGCCAAGGCCTCACAGGAGTGGAGCCATGGGAGGTACGCTGTGGGAGGGGCCAGCAGTAAATCAGCAACAGGTGTGGGAGAGGACCCAGCCCATGGCCTGCCTAACTGGTGTCACAGCAGTGGCAGCCATGTTCCCCATAGTAGCCTGCTCTCTCATTTTTGGAGGCAGAAGAAGGGGGAGGGGCAGGCCATTTAATGCTTTCAGAAACCAAGGACGGTCTGAATAGTTCATGCTGGCAACAAAGCAGTGCATGCATTTTTCATTTTTTGCCCAGGCACAACCACACTGCATTAACCCGCGAGCTGCGGGCGACACACCAGACAGGCTAACCGGCTGGAATGCTACTCGTAGGCCGGCTAACGATTAGCTGGCACGAACCGTAGCATAATTCCCCACGGTTTATTCCCCACAGTGTTAAGCAGGCCAAGAGCGAACGCTTGGAACGCTGAATCGTGTCCGCTCTGTGTTAACACACATAGCAGCGGAGCTCCACAGTGCCCAGGCGACAGTGTATGCTTGAATGCTGAAGCTGTATCCCCTCTGTGTTTACATACATAGCAGCCGAGCTGCACCGAGCTACTCGCTTGCCGGCAGCCGCACAGCGTGGTCCGACCGGCGCATAAGCCTTTTTTTTTGGCGGCGATAAGCCGAGGAAGGGAGACCAGCCAAGGGGAAGCAAAGGGCCAGCTAGGGGGAACCACGCTAAGGGATACCAGGGCATACCAGGGGAATACCGGGGAACACCAGGGGAATACCGGGGAACACCAGGGCATACTTTAAAGAAACTGATTTTGAAAGTAAGAGCTCAAGCACTTCAAGCTGATGAGGATGGTGATGTTTAAGAAATACTCTGTATGTCCCTGTCCTTTGTTCTCTGTCTCTCATTTTTTATGTGTGAATTGAAAATAGTCACATTGAATTTGAATGGTGCTAGAGATGAAGTGAAAAGAGTTGCTTTTTTAAAGCTTCTGGCCTGTGACATGAATGAGGACCCGCACACACAGCTTACACGTTACTACACGTTTTATTGGTTGGTGTTTCTTCCAACACTCGGCTGCAGCATTCCAGCTGCCACCCACACACCGCACCTCAGCTCCCGGCACATCCTTTATAGTGGAGACATGACCAGCTGTTGGAGCTCAGGTGTGTGTCAGCCTCCCCCGAACCCACCTCTGCACCCCTCCCCTGCAGCTGAACCACAAACCACACCCTTCCACATGGATGTAAAAAAGTTAGATAATATGTTAGTTCAACAAACTCACAGCACTGCTGACAATGAGAGTGACTGGAGGAAGGGCTGTTGGGGGGCGAGGTCTTTTTTTAGTCAGAAGTCCAGCTGTAGTGGTATGGGGACTGGGTTTTCTAAGATTTTTTTTGCCTCTTTCTTCTGAAGCAGAGGAAATGATTGAGGGCTGTTTATTGAAGGTTGAAGCCAAATATGAAAAAGGGAATTTTGTTTTCTCAGTGTACATGCGCCAACTACAAGGGTGAACAGAATGTTGTTGTTTTTTTGAATGTCCTATGTGACACTGTTAAGGATTGCAGTGATGATGAGTATTTGTTTTTATGTGGGGATTTAGTACTGAAAACCCATTATTGGATAGAAAGCATATAGAACCTCATCCTGAATCCTCTCCCAGGCTCAGACAGCTGACTGTAGCTGTGGACCTGTCAGTTCACTCGTAATGTCAGTAAGGCAAGGCAAGGCAAATTTATTTGTATAGCACAATTCAACAACAAGGTGATTCAAAGGGCTTTACAGAGACATTGGAAACAAAAACAAATAAAAGCATGATTTAAAATTGATTAAAACAAGCAAACAAACAAACTAACTAAACACACACATTCACATTCACACCTGTTCGCGCGATCTGAACCCTTATCGTAAGGGGAGCTACCAGTCCTTCTGTGGACGAGCTACTTTCTATTTTAAATTCCCAGAATTTAAAATACTCTCTAGACCCAGTCTAGACCCAGGTGGGGAGCTACCCAGAGCTCTAAACCCACTTAACAAACAAACAAACAAACAAAACAGTATATAAAATCAAAACAGGTAAATCAGAACAGTAGATAAAATCAGTAAGTTTTGAAATATAAGATAAAATCAGAACAGTAGATAAAATCAGTAGTTAATGTAAGTTTTAAAATTTAAGCTTAAAAGTGTGGATTTGGTGCTTTATTCAAATGCAGCTGAGAACAGGTGAGTCTTCAACCTGGATTTAAATAAACTGAGTGTTTCAGCTGATCTGAGGCTTTCTGGGAGTTTGTTCCAGATATAAGGAGCATAAAAGCTGAATGCAGCTTCTCCGTGTCTGGTTCTGACTCTGGGAACTGATAAAAGACCGGATCCAGATGACCTGAGGGATCTGGAAGGTTCATACTGGGTCAGGAGGTCACTGATGTATTTTGGTCCTAAACCATTCAGAGCTTTGTAGACCAGCATCAGAACTTTAAAGTCTATCCTCTAACGGACAGGCAGCCAGTGTAAAGACCTCAGAGCTGGACTGATGTGGTCCACTTTTTTGGTCTTAGTGAGGACTCGAGCAGCAGAGTTCTGAATGAGCTGTAGTTGTCTGACTGATTTTTTAGGTAGACCTGTAAAGATGCTGTTACAGTAATTAAGCCTACTAAAGATGAATGCATGGACTACTTTTTCCAGGTCCTGTTGAGACATCAGATCTTTTATCCTTGAAATATTCTTGAGGTGATAGTAAGCTGACTTTGTTATTGTCTTAATGTGTTTTTCTAAGTTTAGGTCTGCATCCATCACTACACCCAAATTTCTCGCCTGGTTTGTGGTTTTTAGATGTATAGATTGAAGTTCTCTGGTGACCTGTAATCGTTTTTCTGTTAGGTGCGGCTGTGTGCAGGCAGGAATAGGACCCAAGGTGCAGACTCCGGAAACTGACGTGAACTCAAAAAAGGCTTTAATTTAATACTCAAAATATAACATAACTGAAAAAACTCAAAACAAACTTAAACCAGAGAAATGACAGAACACACAGCTAGGAAAACGGTAGATCGCGACACAGACACCAAGAAACACAGGGCTTAAATACAGAGGGAGCAATCAGGGAATGGGTAACAGGAGGGAAACACAGCTGGGGCAAATCAGGCCTAACGAGACAAGGGGGAAGCAAAACCAGACACATTAACATCAGACATGGACTTTCAAAGTAAAACAGGAAACATAACACAGACTCACGGGCAGGCACTATAACAAAGGGAACAGAGACGTGGGAACATGGCAGACACAACCACTGACTGAACACGGGATATAAGAACTTAAGATACGCAAACTAGACAAGGGGATGCAGGTGATAGGGGAGACAGAGCAACTAAAGAAGACAGAGACATAAGCCATAATACAGAACTCAAAGAAACCAAAAGCTAGAAAGTATACATAATATGATAAACTCAAAAACCCTGGGTCGACGACCCAGGCATCCTAACATTTTCTTTGGCGCCAAAGACTATTACCTCAGTTTTGTTTTTGTTTAGCTGGAGAAAATTGTGGCACAACCAGTCATTAATTTCCTCAATGCATTTACCAAGAGCCTGCACAGGGCCTTGGTCTCCTGGTGACATTGTGATATATATTTGTGTGTCATCTGCATAGCTATGATAGTTTATTTTGTTGTTCTTTATAATCTGTGCCAGTGGGAGCATGTAAATGTTAAACAGAAGGGGTCCCAAGATGGAACCTTGGGGAACTCCACATGTGATACTTGTCTGCTCAGATGTGAAGTTACCTATTGATACAAAGTATTTCCTGTTTTCTAAGTATGTCTTGAACCAGTTTAGTACAGTTCCTGAAAGACCTGCCCAGTTCTCCAGTCGTTTGAGTAATATGTTATGGTCAACTGTGTCAAATGCTGCAATGAGATCCAGTAAAACTAAGACTGACATTTTTCCACTGTCTGTATTCAGTAGAGACATAACCAGATCTATAAGAGACCTAGGTACTCAGGTGGACGAACTGCAGGGTTTAGCAGTGTTTACAGGAAACCAAGGGCTTTTAGATTCCCTCAAATCCAAAAAGGCTGACCTGCTGACTCAACGACGACCACCACCCTCTCCAATCCAGACTCAACGACCTCCACCACACCTCTCACCCCCCTTTCCTCCTCCCTAAAACTCAGAATACACACTCAGGATGTGAGCCGACTATTCCAGAAACAGAAGCCCAGGAAAGCCCCCGGACCAGACGGCGTCTCACCCTCCTGCCTCAAAACCTGTGCTGAACAGCTGGCTCCCATCTTTACTCGCATCTTCAACAGATCGCTGGAGCTGTGTGAAGTTCCCTCCTGCTTCAAACGCTCCACCATCATCCCTGTTCCCAAGAAATCCACCATCACAGGACTGCATGACTACAGACCTGTCGCCTTGACGTCTGTGGTCATGAAATCCTTCGAACGACTGGTGTTAGCCCATCTGAAAGACATTACAGGCCACCAGCTGGACCCTCTGCAGTTTGCCTACCGGGCAAACAGGTCGGTGGATGATGCAGTGAACATGGGGCTGCATTACATCCTGCAACACCTTGACTGCCCAGGAACTTATGCCAGGGTCCTGTTTGTGGACTTTAGTTTGGCTTTTAACACCATTGTGCCTGAACTTCTTTCCTCCAAACTCCCCCAGCTCAGCGTGTCACCAGCTACCTGTCAGTGGATCACCAGCTTCCTGACAGACAGAAAGCAACAAGTGAGGCTGGGGGAGATCACCTCTGAAACTCGGTCCCTCAGTATTGGTGCCCCTCAAGGATGTGTCCTCTCACCACTACTGTTCTCCCTCTACACTAACGACTGCACCTCCAAGAACTCGGCTGTCAAACTCCTACAGTTTGCAGATGACACCACTGTCATTGGCCTCATTCAAGATGGTGATGAGTCTGCATACCGGCAGGAAGTTGAGCGGCTGGCACGCTGGTGCAGTCAGCACAATCTGGAGCTGAACACTCTTAAGACTGTAGAGATGACAGTGGACATCAGGAGACATCCCTCAACTCTGCTCCCCCTCTCAATATCAGACAGCCCTGTGTCGACTGTGAAGACCTTCAAGTTCCTGGGTACAACCATCTCCCAGGACCTGAAGTGGGAGACCAACATCAACTCCATCCTCAAAAAGACCCAGCAGAGGATGTACTTCCTGAGGCAACTGGGGAAGTACAGTCTTCCACAGGAGCTGCTGATCCAGTTCTACACTGCGGTCATTGAGTCTGTCCTGTGCTCCTCCATCACAGTCTGGTATGGAGCAGCCACTAAACAGGACAGGAGCAGACTGCAGCGGACTGTACGGGCAGCAGAAAGGATCATCGGCGCCCCCCTGCCCTCCATCCAGGATCTGTACCTCTCAAGAACCAGGAAACAGGCAGGGAAAATCATCACAGACCCCTCACACCCTGCACACACACTCTTTGATCTGCTGCCCTCTGGCAGACGGTACAGAAGCCTGCAGACCAGGACCACCCGACACAGGAACAGTTTCTTTCCCCTCGCCATCTCCCTTCTTAACAGTTGACCTGTCACACTGCTCCCACTGCCAGACTGCAGCTGCACCTTATGCACATTTTGTAGTATTCATTCCACCTCATTCATTTCTGTATTTTATGTATATAAGTTTAGATTCGTTATTTATAGTTGGTTTACAAAGCTTTGTGTATGTATGTGTAATGTGTGTATATATAGACACTTGTGTGTGTGTGTGAGATTTACATTGCTGTACTTGAGAGCCACCATCTACCGGAACCAAATTCCCTGTATGTGTACATTTCTTGTCATGTTCAGTTGTCATAGTTACTCTTTTGCTCCTGTGCAAAATCATGTTCATAGTGTTCATAGTTCTGCTGTAGTGTTCCCAGTTTAGTATTCAGTTTATTTTCGCCACAGCCCATGTTACTTAGTATGTTAAACTCATACACATCAGAGTGTAAAGTGATCTGTGTCTGAGCCAGGAACACCAGAATCCGTACTTTCATGCTGACATCAGGAGGTTCTTACAGAAAACCAAAGGCCTGAGGATGGTGAAAGTGGAGGACTACTTTCGAGACCTGAAGCTGTTTGTTGAGTCGTCTCTGGTCTTGGAAAAAAAAGATCTGGAAATTTTGTTGATGATGTGTTAACAGATCAAGAGATTTATCTTTAACCCTCTGGGGTTGCCGGACGCGCCGGTGCATCAAAGTCACGTGACCAATTTAAGACGACACAGCTACAAGATGCAGCACGTCAGAGTCTCCATTTCAACTTGGGTCGAATGTGCGGACTTCAAACTACATACCAGTTTTTGAATTGTGTCGATGGGCCACGTAAAACCAGAGTTATAATAAAAATACACGCGATGTTTTTTTCTGAACAAAACAGTGGTGTTTAGAGCGGGAAGAACGGTAAAAACAGCGTTTTCTACAGACAGCGCTAGCATACACTCTCCCTTTGTGAGTGAAAAAAGAATAACAAAAAGTACCCCTTCTCTATTGGTGTTAGAGTTTACCATGTCAGCCAATCAAAAAAATGATAAGGCAACATGTGACATTTGGTTTTTTAGGGAGAAGGGGAAGTTTTTAGGAGTGGCACCGGCAACGGAAAGCGGACGAGCGAAAGAAAGAGAGAGAGCGAGTTTTCATATGTGAGACATTAGTGACGTTTAGCGTGTTTGGAGGCTATAGTTAGTGTGTTGTGTAGTTATTGTTTTGTATTATGTGTCAGTTATAAACCTGAATTTCATATTTGCTCTAAAAAAGCCATCAAAGGCAGATTCCAGTGTAAACGCTGTTCCCACATGGAAAACTGGACTGATGCTCCTCCTGCTGTCAGACCTGCAGGGTTTAGGCCTGTGGTGTTCTCCTCTGTCTTATACTGAACACAAACTACATTTTTTGCACTGGAACAAATAATTTGTGTGCCTTCTTATTGGATGCAGCACACCTGATTGTTCTGTAAGCAGATTTAAATGGTTATATAAAAAACGCCTGAGGCCTTGGCTGCATTTTTATGTAAATAGTAGGGGTGCAACGATACACAGAATTCACAGTTCGGTTCGGTTCGATACTTTGGTGTCACGGTTCGATATTTTTTCGATACAAAAAAAATGTTCATGCCTTTTTAATTTGTCATTTATTAAAATTATAAATATATATTTTAACTCAAAAGTACAGTTTTTAAATTTAACCCTAACCCTTGTGCATGTTTTTTATTTTGACAGCGAATGCGCACCTGCGGACCACTTATGTGCAGCCCTGGTTATTTAGCTCGTCATATTGCAGCCACAGAAATTCTTTTGTCCATGAAACCATAAAGCTGCACTTTCTTTTTGCCTTATAGTCTGATTTGTCATAACTTCTCCGTTTTGTGGTAAGCTTTTCTTTGGCTGTCACTTCTTCACCCTGACCTGTCTTATTTGGCTCAGCAGAACTAAAATATATATCTGTCTGTGAAGGTTCTCAGTCATACAGGTCATCGTAGTGAAATATATATCCCGGACACAAAAGGTCCTTATAATAGCTGACAGCAAACGTGCTGATCTCAGAAGGATCTGACATTGTGGAGCCACTGCCAGACATTAGAGAGTAAACAATCTTTCTTTGCCTATTCTTTTTTTCTAGTCCAAAGAAGAAGTGAGACGGGGCCTCCATCTCTGTGATACTGAGGAAACGTCACCTGACCAAAGCCCCTTTGGCCGTCCTGCCCAACAGGTCGGCAGGTCAGCCTTTTTGGATTTGAGGGAATCTAAAAGCTCTTGGTTTCCTGTAGATACTGCTAAACCCTGCAGTTCGTCCACCTGAGTACCTAGGTCTTTAAATGTTAGTTTGAGACATGACCTATTGCAAGTTCCTGTTCTTATAATTTAGTGAGACGCTTAATTCTGCTTTTCTGCATACCTCATACACACAGTTTAAGTTCATTGAAAGGTCGTATGTCTATGTATGGTATAGCTGGAAACACACACACATACCCACACACACGGAATACAGACACTGATGTTGTTCAGATGTGCCTGCTTAAGAATGTCATGTGTATTTGTAATTGCATGTTCATGAATGATGCTTGCTGACAATAAAAAGGGCTGTAGCTAAGGAATCAGTCGAAGTTGGCTGAGGACAGGTGAAGGCCTGGGCTTGCTTCCCTCACAAGCCACAAAGACAAAGAGCTCTGTCTGGTCTTGTTTTGTCGTGCAGCTTGGGCTTGTGTTCCAGTGGGGTTTGTGCCTAGATAAACCCAATATCTCCCCTATAAAGGATGTGCCGGGAGCTGAGGTGCGGTGTGTGGGTGGCAGCTGGAATGCTGCGGCCGAGTGTTGGAAGAAACACCAAACAATAAAACGTGTAGTAACGTGCAAGCTGTGTGTGCGGGTCCTCATTCATGTCACAGGCCAGAAGCTTTAAAAAAGCAACTCTTTTCACTTCATCACTAGCACCATTCAAGTTTAATGTGACTATTTTCAATTCACACATAAAAAAATGAGAGACAGAGAACAAAGGACAGGGACATACAGAGTATTTTTTAAACATCACCATCCTCATCAGCTGGAAGTGCTTGAGCTCTTACTTTCAAAATCTATTTCTTTAACCCTCTGGGGTCCAGGGTATAATTGGCCGTTTTTGACTACTTTTGATTTTTACCTCTATATTTCACCTTTAAAATGTGTTTTTCTTGCCTTGTTTGTATCATTATTTTCAGCACAACCTCAAATATCTGAAATTTGAGTTATTTTTTCATTTTGGCATACTATATTAGCACAGTTGATCTAAATTCAGACAAAAAAATTCAAAATCCGAGTAGAAGAAAGTTATATTTTTTACTGTACAACCCACAAACATGTTTAACGAATCATTTTCATAACTTGAAATGCAAATAGAAATTGTACATTTCTAAAAATTATGCACAAGTTTTGCAAACAACAAAGTTATATGGTACTATTTACTAGGGGTGCAACGATATTCGTATCGATATTGAACCGTTCGATACAGTGCTTTCGGTTCGGTACGCATATGTATCGAACAATACAAAATTTGTAATTTATTTTATCAACTTTCCTTCTGACGATGCTGTCTGTGTTGAGCGCTCAGTGAATCTGCGTTCGACTACTCCGCCTAGGCTGCACTGTTGAGCGCAGATCCACTGAGCGCTCAACACAGACAGCATCGTCAGAAGGAAGAGCGCAGGGCAAGCCAGCGAGACAGAAGTTAAGCTCTCCTTGCAACATGGACCTCCCCCACCCTCATTCAGATCTGGTGTTTGGAATTATTTTGGTTTTCATGTGACGTATGACCCTGAAGGTAAGCGAGTCATGGACTAAAGTAAAACAGTATGTTGGATGTGCCATGCAATGCTCAATTACATGGGTGGGAACTAGTGTGTTAGCGCAGTTAGCTCGTTAACATGTTGGCCGTCCAGCCCCACGCACGGGGCGATCGGCGGTAGCTCGTTAACGGAGATTTGCCGTGTTGTGGCGTTAAGGTCATTTCAACGAGATTAACCTGAAAGCACTAGTGGGAACACAATGAATATGACTGCACATTTACGCCGACATCATCCTAGTGCAAAGACAAAAACAACAAGCGTGCATGCTACAAACTTTAGCCGAGTCATTTAGACAGCTGTTAGCACAGGATTCTCCTTATATGTTTAATATGCTGCTGAGAATATAGCCCAGAAGAAGCGGATAGTATAGCTTTTATTTTGGAAAGAGACATTTCTCTGTAATAAACTCTCTTTTCCAAAGATGAGTGATTCCTCAATCAGATACAGGGCTCGCAATATCCCGGGGCTAGCGATTTTTTCAGTCGGGGTACCAAAATCTATCTCTGCCCTGCCCGTCGGGCTATTGTAGGAAGGAAAAATATATGTCAATGCTTTTGCATTCTTTCAGAAATGTAGCTGGGTAATTATGTCATTGGCATCGGTGAGCCACTGTCAATATGTGACATATTGAAATCGCGTTTGAATTTGCGCTTGTTTTTTGCTTTCACTTTGCAATCGTGCGAACTGTGTATAGAGAGCGACAGCACTGATCTGTGAGTGATGATAATTTGTGCACCAATTCCTCTGACATCGTCTTATTAATCGTTAGCTTACTATGCAAACATGACAAGTGAAATCTCCCGCAGCTTAAACATGTGAGAGGTTGATCGCGCAGAGAAACGCTGAGCTTATGTGAGTGCGTGTGTAAAAGCAGCAGGATGTATATTTTAGTTCTGCTGAGCCAAATAAGACAGGTCAGGGTGAAGAAGTGACAGCCAAAGAAAAGCTTACCACAAAACGGAGAAGTTATGACAAATCAGACTATAAGGCAAAAAGAAAGTGCAGCTTTATGGTTTCATGGACAAAAGAATTTCTGTGGCTGCAATATGACGAGCTATATATATATATAACCAGGGCTGCACATAAGTGGTCCGCAGGTGCGCATTCGCTGTCAAAATAAAAAACATGCACAAGGGTTAGGGTTAAATTTAAAAACTGTACACTCAAAAAAATGAAACGTTGACTTTAATTAAAATTATTTTGTCAACAGGTTCCACGAAATTGCATTATGTTAGTTTAAAGCAAAAAATCTTTAGTTCATCTAATTTAAAAAAACTACTTAAGATTAACAAGACATATTTAAGACTAACTAAATCAAGTTATATTGTATGAACATAGATGATATATTTACAGGTTAGTTAGTTTAGATTAGTTACTTCAACACATTTCTTATTTGTGGCAGTAAAATGTTAAATTTAAGTTATATTAATTCAAATATTATATTTTCAGCCACCTTGTGCTTTACTAATTAGTTTTACATAAATCTATTTTGTCAACAGGTTCCACACAAATGAATTAAGTACATCCAACTTATTTTTTTAAATTTCTTTTATTGCCAACACATTCAGTGAGCATTTGTGTAAACCCAGTCCAAAATAAAACACAACAGCTCATTAGGGTTAGTAATTAACAGTATGTAGACAGATGCAACATCAAGATTTTAAATTAAATGTCTGTATCTGCCAGAAATAGAAGAAAAAAAACATTGAAGACCATATAACACATTGATAAGATGACACTCAATTTGGTAAAGTAAATCCGTTGGGCATCTTTCTTTGCCTTTAGACAATAATTCTGATGGCAAAAGAGCCAAACGGGACAGGCAAGAAAAAAAGATAAGATGACACTTGAGTTATGCACATGTGATGCTAGTAAGGTCTGGAGTGTTTTTTCTTTTAGTGTCTAAAATGAATAGCAAAGTAGCTATTTGCAATGATTGCTTAGGGTCAGTCCAGTAACACAACGCCAATGAAGTGCTTTCCTTTAACAATGCAAAGTGAAGTGTCCACCTCAACAGCCACAATTAAAAAAATTAATGTAATAATAATAATAATAACAATAATAATAATAAATAGTCCACTGATATTAGCAACCAAAGAAAATTATATCACCATCCCAAATAAAACTTTAATAAAACATGCCAACATTATGGTCTAACAACAAAACAGCTTGTCAGCGTTCAGTTTTTTTGCAACAGCACAGCAGTAACCATTTAACACTTGCCACTGTCAACGTTTATTTTATCAGTGTTTGGGCAAAAAGCTTGAGTTGTAAAGATTTTAACATGGAAACAATTGTTCGTCTTTAAAAGTCTGCAAAATATACATTCATCCTGTATTCCTAACTTACCCTTATTCTTAATATGTATTGCAATTACCTTTAGAATGCACACAATGTAGCACAATGGTGCAGTATCATCTCTCAATTAAATCCTTTAAATCGCAATACTTTTGTTTGTGTCTTACTAGCCCCCCCACAAGAGTAAAATCTCTCAAATTGTAGTAGTTTACAAACTTTTCAAAATGTTTTAAATTTCTCTTAAATGTAATTTTCCCTTTATCTGTCATTTACAAATTACCATTTTATTCCCATTCAGCCTCCGAAAAACTTCTGTCCATCTGACAGAACATTCATCATCCAAATTAAGGGTTGGCTTATTCATTCAGTTTATTCTTGAGCATCTGTACCTTGGTCAAGAGTCTGCTGACATACAGATGAAGGAAGAGCTTCTGAAGTACTTCAAAGAAAGCTTTCAGTCTCGAGGTTAACTGAGATTCAGTGCGTATGTCCCACCCATTAAGAGTGCACATGCAGAGGCCAGGTCTTCCAGGTCATGCAGGACACCCGAGATGGTTATACCCACATCGGCTGGAGGAGTGCTGGCATCAGCTCTTTCGATGGTAAAGATAGCAAGGGTAATTTGTTCCAGCTCCCTCTGAACAGCTGTAGCTTAGACACAAAAACATAGAAAAATGGCGTCCAGTTTAATGAAGTAAACACAATATTAGGAACATGCACCCCAGTGAGCCACTATTTTAGACTACAGATTCAACAATAAATATAAATAGTTTGGGTATACAAGAAGATTCCCCAAAACATTTAAACAGATTCCATGCAAATTACAACAAACACATTAAAACATGCAACAACATAAGTTATTCAAAATTTGGTTTAATACAGATAAAAAAACTAAACTAAAATTACCAACCAATTATTCTTTGAAGAGGATGCTTGGGTCTTCATTCAGGTCAAAAGGTAGTGCCCTGAGGACACACTCCCTCCCCTTTTCAATAGTTTCCTTCTGTAGAGAGTGGCAGAGATACAGGAAGAGAGAACAGAAATACTTTAGGATGACACAAACTCACATTATACGCAAAATGAATGACATATCCACTGCACAGATAGGCATGAACACAAGACCAACTAATCATCACATGAACATGAATAGTTAACCTGTTGGGCAGGGTTTCCACCACATTATATATGTCCATAATGGAGGTAAAGACAAACTAATACATCATCTTCTTTGCATTCAAAACATAACATAAAAACATTCACTTCTGGTTTAACCTAAATTGAGGGATCAAATTTTACATATGTTTAGATAATTTAAGTTTTCCAACGTTTTGAGTACCAAACTTTGTCTTGCTTAATATAAATGTAAGTGCACTGTGCAGCTACCATACACTAGCTGTTTAAATTTGAAAATGATCTTATTAGCCATAATATTTTGCTACCAACAGAATAACGCACCTGTGTGGCAGGGGCCAAAGTTTGTCTAATTTTCTTCACTGCAGCGCCTCCTTTTTTCTTGAAGACTTTTATGAGCTGGTCAGTGTATTGGTCACGTCGTGTAAAAAGCCTTGGAACAAGTGCAGCAGTAGTAACCCTCACATATTCTGCTTCCACCTGAAAACATATCAACAAACACAACATACTGTACTGTAAATATACATACTATATGTACACATATACATAGTTTATAACTAAAACTAAAGTAGAAAGACCTCATTAAAGCTATAATTTTAACACAAACATTTACACAAAATGCTAATGGAGCCATTACAGCTTTTATTGTTATTTATCAAGTTCCAAAAAATATTGATCACAGCTGATCTGAAAAAAATTTCATACCTCAGGCCCTTGAACTGCAACCTTTACAATGGTTCAGATGTGGAGAAGAAATAACAGGGGCATGGGATGGGTCACTAAAGAAAACTTAACTTATAAAACAGTTTTGTTTTTAAAAGTATAACAGTTCACATACCACATACAAGCTCAGCAGTACCACATACACCACATCAGTATAGGAGGGAGCAGGTAAAGGCCCGGATCTGAAATTTATAAAGTAAAACAAGAAATTCATTTCTTAATTTCAAGAAGCAAATTATTGTTTGAATTACAACTAAATAAAATACTACTCAGAAGAAAAGCAAGAGATTGACACTGCCATGTGCTAACTTTCTATAGAAGCAATTATCACCAGGTCTGTCCACTCATATGTCGTGAATAATTTTATTTAAAAACTTAAGTGTGTGATTTAACAAACTGTAATTTATAACTATGTTGATATGTATAACTCCGCTAGGAAACATGCTGTATTTACAGACCATTTTTAAATAATACAGATTACTGATAGAGCATAACAATGGTGTCACAGTGGCTTTCGCCCTTGACTTTTTGGATTTTAAATGTCACTTTATGCTATCCTTGCTATCCTATTCGATATTTACGACTCTTGGATTACAGTAAAGGAATCCCAAGAAAGCAAATGAAAAAATAACCCCTTGAAAAAATAACCCCATGAACCCCTGTAGCTAATCCCTTAATAAAACAAAAAAACATGTCCAGGACCCAGTAAAACTAATGTAGAACAAGCGCACGCAAACGATATAACATGTCTTGTAAGACAAACGCAAAATATAACCATGCTCGACATATAGATACTACACAACATAGTCAAAGAAAAAAATGGTCTTACCTCTCAAAGAAACAGCAGCTTGGCGCCAAAACAACGTTTTTAAGTTAAATTTGAAGTCTTGCGCATGAGCAGGCCCAAGCCGTGAAACCTTCTTGTTCTTCGCGGTTCATTACAACTGTTTTTGCATTACTGCCACCTTGTGGATATACAAGGTATATCGATCCTAATTGACTTGACTTAAATGTTATGCCATCTTCCTTGGGGGGCTCAACCCGGGGTAGCGGTCATGTCCGGTTGGGGGCTCTTTTCTGACCATTTCCTCGTGGCTGCGTGCAGCGGGGCTAGGGGAGGGTCTGTGGTGATGGACGTGGGTTACTGACCTGGTAGCCTGTCTGCCCCTGGGTGGGTCCGGGATGGGCGTGAGGGTCTGGGGGCGCTCCATCTCTGGGCCGGGGCCCTGGCTGGGCCTCGGGGCCTTGGGTCCTGGTTTGTGTGTTGCCGGGGTGGTGGGCGGGTGGGTGCATGGGAGCCCATCCCTGGCGCAGGGTGCCGCCGGTGTGTCGAGTCGCCTGTGGGGCTCTTCAACCGGTGGGGGAGATTGTTACACCTTGCAGGAGCTTTCCTCCCCTCAGGAACTCTCTGCAGGAGGGGGAGATACAGGAGAGGTGGAGGAAGATCTCAGCCTGGGCGTCTATTGTCTCATGTAGTCTGGAAGACGAGTGGATGGTGGGGTGGGTGCAGTTTTCTCTGTGGTGGGGTTGGGTGGACTGTCCCGGGCTCTGTGGGGCCGGGGGGCGCTGCTGCGCTGGGCCCCGGTCTGGATGGGCCTGGGCCCCCTTTTCCCTGGCGGGTCGCGGAGTGTGGGAGTGCCTACTGGGGTCAGCGGGGGAGCTGGCCCCAGGGAGGGGTTACTGCCCCTCCCTTCCTTTCCTCCCCATCTCCAGCTGCCTCCCTCCTCCCGCTCCACCACAACCACCCACACATGCAGGGCCTTGGAGTAGGGGTATGTCACCAGGATGCAGAGGAGGCTACCCCCCCCTCTGTCCCCTTCTGGCTGCCTCTGCCTCAATTTTATCCCACAACTTAGACATTCACATTACTCACACCCTCATTACACATACATATAGGATCTTGGGGGTGGGCACAATACACGGAGTCCAAGTTTCCATCAGGGTGTACACCTCACCCCTGGCTTCGTTGCCCACCTCTCAATTTTAAATACATGTAGACATTGAGGGCTAGCAGGAGGGACTATGGACTAAGTGCCTTTTGGTTTGATGAACTGCTGGACTTCGAGACCAGCAGGTGTAGGGAAGTCATTTATGGGGTCACACTCTGACACCCCCCCCCCCACACACACACACACACGCACACGCACACACACACACACACACACACACACACACACACACACACGCACCCACTGAAGTATAAATAAGGACCGCAAAAACTTCTTAGACTGAAAACCACCATCCTCGGCACAGTCAACAGGATTCGCAGGGAAATTCCTCAATCCACTAGTGGATTGGCTAGTCATTCATATGTAAATGTGGTGGAGCTTGCAAGAGAGTTGGCTCACTCTCATGTAGCTGAGAAGAAGGCAAGAAAAGAACAGTTGCTTCGGACACAACCCTCCACACCTAGTCCTGGAAAAAGAGCCATGTGTCAGGTCAAACACAAATGCAAGAACAATCATGCCACTGTGCGATGTGTTCACTGCTACAGATACACATGTGGTAAATGCAGACTACAGATACCATGGCAGTGCCAGGATTGTGAGTGATTGCTGAAAATGTTGAAATGTACTCACTCACTTTTTATTATTATTTGTAAATATGTGTACAAATGGTTGGTTTTTTGTACTGTTTTTATCAATAAATCTCAGCAACAAAGGACCTACACCCATGTGTGTTGATTTCTCCCTAAGATGGCAAACTGAAACACTCCAAGTTGGTGACTTTTGGAGATTTATTTCCCTGGATGATTGAGAATGCAAACACAAAAGAAAGTTCACAGCTTTTAGCAGCTCCAGCACCCCCTCATCCACACACCCCCACTCCCCTCCCTCATGAATACCTTTTTAAAAACCTAATATACATATGAATGACTAGCCAATTTAGCTTCCACTTGGCTGAAGCTAAAGCTTAGCTAAAAGCCTACCAGCCATTTGGCTGGTGGCGGGTTTTCTAGGTAGAAACGTAGAAGCCTGGGACTCCTAGTGTTAAAGTAACGTGATAAATTAGGTTGGGTTCGCCGAAAGGAGCTGAATTAGACTTAAGTTTTAGAGGTAGTTGAAATTACTTTGTGACAAATTAAAATACGTTTAGGCAAATGAAAACACGTTGAGACAGAAAAATTAAAATAGATTGGGTTCGCCAAAAGGAACTGAATTAGACTTGGGTTTTAGAGGTAGCCGAAATTACTTTGTGACAAATTAGCGCACAAATGTCTATGTGTGTGTATGTGTCTGGAAGTAAGTTGATTTTACAGCACAGTACGCTGCTGAACTACTTCCATTTTTGTTTTCTTTGCTGAGGCTCAAGTGCTGGTGACAAAGGAGAACGGTTGAGTTTCATCTCATAAAACTGATACCGCTTCACCGTTAGGGTGAAGTTGAAGGCCGTATCAGTAAATCACTCTAAAGTCAAGCGTGCCAGCGACGGCCCAGCAAAATCTTTGAAAACGGAGAATAAACAAGCAAAATTAACACCTGATGAGAAATGGTTAGAAAAACAACAAGCAGGAGCAGGCAAAATCAGTGCAAATAGGTGGAGAGATCCACAAAAAGCAAAAAAACCCCAAAAAACGCAGATTCTGTCACGGTCGGACGGTTCTTTCCCGACGACCCTGCTTGTGTTTATGTTTTCTGTGTGCGTTTGCTTCTCCCTCTCTCCCTCCCTGGTCCTCGGGGCTGTTTACGGAAGTGCGCGCCATGGGAGAGGCGTGTCCTGGCGACTGTCGTCATTGGGAGTCCCTCTTCGCTGTTGTCGGCCCACCTGCAGCTGATTACCGGACCAGCCGTTGGTAATCATTCCTCCCGGCTAGAAAGGGGTATTTAACCTGAACTCGCGGCGACAGTCGACGTGGGATTATTACTCCGAACTGGTAGAGTTCTAAGTTGCACAGTGATTGACACTAAAGAGTTCAGAGATACAGTACTGTCTACTTCATACTTTTTTTTTTTTTTTTTTTTTTTTTTAAGTGACATCAGAAACAGCAGCATGTGACATCACGTGATGGCGGAGCTTCAGTTCATCCTTTGTCATCTTTTTTTTTTTTTTTTTTTTTTTTTTTTTTTTAATAGGACAGGGGGAAAGAATGAAAGAAAGAGGGGGAGAGAAAGAAAGAAAACTAAAGGGGAGAAGAGACGGTGAGAAGGGGGGGGAAGAGAGAAAAAAAAAAACAACAACAAACAACAAAAAAAAAAAAAACAAACTCCTGGGTCACCTGTATGGAGAAAAAACAAACAAACAAACAGAGGAGACAGCAAACAACAAAGAGCAACATAATAAATAGAAGAAGAAAAAAAAAAGCACTATCACAATAAACTACCTAGTCATAAATATCAATAGTTCCTACGCAAGATAGACAGCGCACAGTGTGCTTTGAGGCAGCAGCCAAGAAAGCTTTAGTCCGCGTCTGTGAATGCCCATGTGTACACCTGTGTGCATACCTGTGTGGATCAGCATGCTTGCATTCCAAAGGTTTCTCCATGTAATGATCTGTTAGGGAGTGTGGGGAGCCACAGCCCTGTCCTTTATGGTATCAAGCTGGTATGGAGGAGATCAAAACTATGGCTAGAAAGGGGTATTTAACCTGAACTCGCGGCGACAGTCGACGTGGGATTATTACTCCGAACTGGTAGAGTTCTAAGTTGCACAGTGATTGACACTAAAGAGTCCAGAGATACAGTACTGTCTACTTCATACTTTCACGGAAGAAAACAATGCATACACAGGCTTGACACACACATGCACGGGTGACATAACCAGTGGGTTTCAAAACTTTCCTGTGCCAATGTTTTTGACCTCTCAGGGGACGTGCAGCAATAATCTGTATGTGTCAGTGACACTGATATAGGACCCAAAGCTTGGAGTCTCTGAATGAAAACAGTGCATTTATTTACAGTGAAAATGACAACAATGTGCAGAATTTTTCAGCAAGTGCTCCAGGTGACAGTGTGAGTAATCCCTTGTGAGGTCTAGTGTTGCTTTAACAGTTATTCAGCACTTTGTTGATCACTGTGTGGTACAGGATGAACCATGGAGAAAGTAAACATCTGTTACGCAATTTCAAGTTGATTCCTGTAACAACACACAGTGGTTAAAATGGAAAACAGGCGTGTTTTTCCCACACATTAAACCATATGACAATCAGATAACATTGAAAAACCAGTTCAGTGTCGCCTGTTTGACATTAAAGCACCATGATAGCAATGGAAACTTAGGGCACAGCTTCACAGATCATTAAAACTTTATTTGCGACTTGTTGAAGCACTTTAAACTAAAAGACATTGTTTCAGGTATCTGGATGACACCTGGGTTGACATCAAATCTCAGCACACTTTACTGATCACATCAAATTCAACAGGGAGGATATGAAAAGTGGCAGGTTAGCCTTCTGAGACTGTGGGATTTCCATCAGTAATGGGTGACATTTAAAAGTTGATGTGTACCATAAACCTATGAATATGGGTCCGTGTTGAAGGTTTGACTCTCATCATCCACCTGAGCACAAACTGGGTGTCATCAGGACGCTACAACATACAACGATCACCATCCCCACAGACACAGTGGCCGGGGAAGCAGAAGAATATCACATCAAGAAGGCCCTGAGTAAATGTGGTTATCCCAGCTGGACATTTATCAAAGCTGGGAAGGCACCTAAAGAAAGCTCCAGTCAATCCAAGAGAGAAGGTCACATGCTGCCTAAGTGAAAACCCATAGTGATCCCTTATGTGTCAGGAGTATGGGAACAGTTGAGACGCATTTTCTCTAATCACTGCGTCTCTTTAGCTTTTAAACCCCAAAACATAGTGCACCAGGAAAAATTAGTCCACCCCATGGATCGACACCCCCGACACAAATGACCACCCTTATACAGCTCAGAGGCAGCAAGCCTTTCTGCAGACTATCCGTGATAAACTCCAGCAATTCATCACCCACCCAAAGGATTTGTAAAATTCGACCAGAGTTCTACCACTCTGAAAACTCATCAGAGCAGTATGAAGTTCATGCAAAGTTGGCTGAGCCTCCAATTTGCGATTGGCTTCAGCTGCCACCTGATGAAGTCCTTCGAAGAAACGATTGCACAAATTGGGATTATCTGAAAAATCGCTCTTTAAAAAGGTCCTTATAATAGCTGACAGCAAACGTGCTGATCTCAGAAGGATCTGACATTGTGGAGCCACTGCCAGACATTAGAGAGTGAACAATCTTTCTTTGCCTATTCTTTTTTTCTAGTCCAAAGAAGAAGTGAGACGGGGCCTCCATCTCTGTGATACTGAGGAAACGTCACCTGACCAAAGCCCCTTTGGCCGTCCTGCCCAACAGGTCGGCAGGTCAGCCTTTTTGGATTTGAGGGAATCTAAAAGCTCTTGGTTTCCTGTAGATACTGCTAAACCCTGCAGTTCGTCCACCTGAGTACCTAGGTCTCTTATAGATCTGGTTATGTCTCTACTGACATTACGAGTGAACTGACAGGTCCACAGCTACAGTCAGCTGTCTGAGCCTGGGAGAGGATTCAGGATGAGGTTCTATATGGTTTCTATCCAATAATGGGTTTTCAGTACTAAATCCCCACATAAAAACAAATACTCATCATCACTGCAATCCTTAACAGTGTCACATAGGACATTCAAAAAAACAACAACATTCTGTTCACCCTTGTAGTTGGCGCATGTACACTGAGAAAACAAAATTCCCTTTTTCATATTTGGCTTCAACCTTCAATAAACAGCCCTCAATCATTTCCTCTGCTTCAGAAGAAAGAGGCAAAAAAAATCTTAGAAAACCCAGTCCCCATACCACTACAGCTGGACTTCTGACTAAAAAAAGACCTCGCCCCCCAACAGCCCTTCCTCCAGTCACTCTCATTGTCAGCAGTGCTGTGAGTTTGTTGAACTAACATATTATCTAACTTTTTTACATCCATGTGGAAGGGTGTGGTTTGTGGTTCAGCTGCAGGGGAGGGGTGCAGAGGTGGGTTCGGGGGAGGCTGACACACACCTGAGCTCCAACAGCTGGTCATGTCTCCACTATAAAGGATGTGCCGGGAGCTGAGGTGCGGTGTGTGGGTGGCAGCTGGAATGCTGCGGCCGAGTGTTGGAAGAAACACCAACCAATAAAACGTGTAGTAACGTGTAAGCTGTGTGTGCGGGTCCTCATTCATGTCACAGGCCAGAAGCTTTAAAAAAGCAACTCTTTTCACTTCATCTCTAGCACCATTCAAATTCAATGTGACTATTTTCAATTCACACATAAAAAATGAGAGACAGAGAACAAAGGACAGGGACATACAGAGTATTTCTTAAACATCACCATCCTCATCAGCTTGAAGTGCTTGAGCTCTTACTTTCAAAATCAATTTCTTTAAAGTATGCCCTGGTGTTCCCCGGTATTCCCCTGGTATGCCCTGGTATCCCTTAGCGTGGTTCCCCCTAGCTGGCCCTTTGCTTCCCCTTGGCTGGTCTCCCTTCCTCGGCTTATCGCCGCCAAAAAAAAAGGCTTATGCGCCGGTCGGACCACGCTGTGCGGCTGCCGGCAAGCGAGCAGCTCGGTGCAGCTCGGCTGCTATGTATGTAAACACAGAGGGGATACAGCTTCAGCGTTCAAGCATACGCTGTCGCCTGGGCACTGTGGAGGTCCGCTGCTATGTGTGTTAACACAGAGCGGACACCGATTCAGCGTTCCAAGCGTTCGCTCTTGGCCTGCTTAACACTGTGGGGAATAAACCGTGGGGAATTATGCTACGGTTCGTGCCAGCTAATCGTTAGCCGGTCTACGAGTAGCATTCCAGCCAGTTAGCCTGTCTGGTGTGTCGCCCGCAGCTCGCGGGTTAATGCAGTGTGGTTGTGCCTGGGCAAAAAATGAAAAATGCATGCACTGCTTTGTTGCCAGCATGAACTATTCAGACCGTCCTTGGTTTCTGAAAGCATTAAATGGCCTGCCCCTCCCCCTTCTCCTGCCTCCAAAAATGAGAGAGCAGGCTACTATGGGGAACATGGCTGCCACTGCTGTGACACCAGTTAGGCAGGCCATGGGCTGGGTCCTCTCCCACACCTGTTGCTGATTTACTGCTGGCCCCTCCCACAGCGTACCTCCCATGGCTCCACTCCTGTGAGGCCTTGGCTGGTGGAGGTTGACTGCCAGGTGGCGGATGTTGAAGAAGCTTCCTTCTTCTTTCCGGTGTTGCCCACCTGTCCCTGGGCTGCCCCCTGGTGGTCCCCGGGCACAGTGTCGGGCGAGATGGGTCCCTTCAGCTCTTGATTGGAGCATTCCGGGTGTGGGAATTAGCCCTTCCTGAGGTCCCATCTAGTAGAGTGGACCTCAAGGTTGTTGCTACTACGCAGCCTCAGCGCCTACTGCCTATGGTGTCGCTGCTGCCTGGTTGGCCTAGTTGCAGGTAGTGAGTGCCCTGCCTCCCAGCATTTATGGTCCCCTGCCCGCAGTTGTGTTCCGTGCCTGGCAGAGTAGTTGCCTTTGGCCCCTCCCCCGTTAGCCCCCAGTCCCTAGTTGCCCCTTCGGGCCTTTCGTGGGCAGGGGGCGGCATGCCCTAACATGGGCGTGAGGGTTACTTATGCCCTGCTGGTGGCCAATTTGTCGCTCCCTCTATGGGATGGAGCTTGACACGACAGCTTCAGGTGGGCTGGGCATGGAGAGCCCGCCCCAATCCTGTGCCTCTCAGGCTAATGAGGTTGATGGCTGCAGCGTTCCATCCCATGGCACCTCCTCTGCGAGGCTTGGGCTGGTGGCGGTTGACTATCGTGGGGTGGATGTTGAAGAAGCTTCCATCCCCTCTGGCTGCCACTGGAGTGGGGCCCGGATGGCTGAACCCATGTCTGGGTCGCCTGATTCCGGGACCCTCTCACAGCATTCCCTCCCATGGCCCCGCCTCTGTGAGGCCTGGGCTGGTGGAGGATTGATTTTCAGGAGGTTGATGTTTATGACGCTTGGTTCCGGTCAGACGACCAGGGTTGCCTGATGGAACTGCCTGTCTACAAACTTGCGGCCACCTCGCTATGAAGAAGCTGAGGGGCCTATGCAGGTGTGCGGAGAAGGTCGCGTTCAGTTGAGGCGGGGAGGACTCAGAGCCTAGGCTCAACTGTCCTCCAGCCTCCCTCCTCCCTCCTGACATCCTTTGAGTTGGGCATAGTGGCCAGCTCTGCTGCAGGCTGTGTTCCCCTGGCCTATTGCCCGCACTTCGCCGGTTTCATACGCCAGTCGGACCTCGCCGTGTCTGATGGCTCGGCCAGCGGTTGACAGTTCTCCGGCGTGCTCCGGCTTGCGGCGCTGGTCCTGCTGTGGCTGGCAGGGCCTGCTCAGTATGCTGACACCCCCGACTCACATCCCTGGCTGCACTGCAGCTCCAGGCTGTCTTCCCCTGGCATGTTGCCCGCATTCGCTGGCTTACACGCCAGTTAGACCTTGCTGTGGCGAGTGAGCGTTCTCCAGCCTTTTTTAGCCGGATTCTCTGTGGCATATCAGCTGCTGCAGCTCCTGGCTGTGTTCCCTTGGCATATAGCCCGCGCTTCACCGGTTTCATATACCAGTCGGACTTCGCTGTGTCTGATACGTCAGCTGGCAAGTGAGTGTTCTCCAGCCTGCAGCGCTGTGCACGAGTCTCTCATTCTCGAAGTTCACTCTTGCTGCTCCCCTGTCTGCGGACAGCGCTAGCGACCGCTCAGCTGTGGGGCTTGGCTTTCAGCTGGCTAGACCGCCAGCCCCCCCGTCTGTGGATGGCTGAGCGGCTCCGTGGTTGGATGGACCCTTCAGGTCGCATAGCTCCCTTAGCCCTGCGTCTTTGCAGCTGTACTGCTGCTGCGGGCTGTGTTCCCCTGGCGTATAGCCCGCACTTCGCCAGTTTCGTATGCCAGTCGGACTTCGCTGTGTCTGATACGTCAGCTGGCAAGTGAGTGTTCTCCAGCACGCAGCGCTGGCTCTCTGTCTAGTGTGTTGCCCCTGTGTCGCGGGTCATATGGCCAGCAGGTGCCGGCTCAGTGAGCTGACACCTCTCAACTGTCCGACAGTGTCTCCTCAGGCCCACTCTTGCTGGCCCCTTGTCTACGGAGGGCGCAGAGTGGGTGCTGTGCCCTGGTGACGAGCGTTGGGTTGCTCCTCATTTGGGCCATCAGTGGCCTGAGCCAGTGCTCCAGCCTAGTGCCTGTTCTGTCTGGCATGTTGCCCGCAGTACACGGTTCACACGGCCAGCAGGGCTCCTGTCATTGATTGAGTGGGGCGGCTTCTCGGCTCTGACTGCAAGTTAAGCCGCCGCTGCCGCTGCTGCCGCAGCTGCAGCTGCTGGCTGTGTTCCTCTGGCGTATTGCCCACGCTTTGCCGGTTTATGCGCCAGCTGGACCTCGCTGTGTCTGATACGCCAGCCAGCGAGTGTGTTGTGTTACAGCCTGCAGCACCTGCTGTTCTCGAGTGTCTAGTCCTCGAGTTCACTCTTGCGGCTCCCCTGTCTACAGACGACACTCAGCAGCCGCTTGGCCCTGGGGCAACCTGCTGGTCGCGCCCCAGGGCTTGGCCCTCCTCTCCAGCGGCTGCACTGCAGCTGCCGGCTGTGTTCCCTGGCGTGTTGCCCGCATTCGCCGGCTTGCCCGCCAGTCGGTCCTCGCTGTGTCTGATGCCTCAGCCAGCGAGTGAGTATTCCAGAGCCTGCGGCGCTGGCTCCCTGTCTTGCATTGCCCGCTTCTTGCTGGCACCCAGTATGGTCCCCTCTCAGCGGCTCAATAGGCTACACTTCCTCTCCTCTCTCTGCTCTTGGGATTCAGAAAGCGAGCCTTTATTTCGGCTGAACACAAGAAATAAAGTAACATGGGCTGTGGCGAAAATAAACTGAATACTACACTGGGAACACTACAGCAGAACTATGAACACTATGAACACAGGAGCAAAAGAGGAACTATCACATGTGAACATGACAAGAAACGTGAACATGCCCAGAGCAAAATCATGAAAATCCTAGACCAGACGAGAAAGGGTGGTATGACTATCCGACACTGACTGAATGAAACACAGAGACTAAGTAGATGATTAGGAGAAGTGGAAATGCATGTGGGAGAACAGCTGACACACATGACCCTAATGACAGGACAAGGGAAGTGAAACTAAATAAAATAAACAAAGAACACCAGAGTCTTTCACAATAAAACAGGAAACATGATGAGACAGACCAAATGACACGGGCTTGACAACATGAGACATGGAACACATGAAGGGCAACGGAGACTACAATCCAGGAAAAGAGAAAATGACACGTTCTGGTTTAGGGCCCAGTTGGCTTGGGGATAGAAGCTCCTTTTGAGTCTCTCTGTCCTTGCCCGGATGATGCTGAACCTTCTACCAGATTGCAGAAGTTGGAACAGTTTATTGCCAGGACGGGTCCTTCAGTATCTGAGCTGCTCTAGTCCAGCATCTCCTGGTGTAGGTGTCCTGAAGGGGGGGGAGAGCAATCCTGCAGCAGCGTTCTGCTGTATGGATCACTCTCTGAAGAGCTTTTTGGTCCTTCACACAGCTGTTCCCAAACCAGGATGTGATGTTCTGTGTGGGGATGCTCTCCACAGCGCCTGCATAGAATGTCCTGAGGATCACTGGAGAGACCCTGAACTTCCTCAGTTGTCGGAGGTGGTACAGGCGCCGCCTAGGCTTTTTGGACTGTATCTGAATGTGGGCAGCTAACTGGCGCTAACACACTAGTTCCCACCCATGTAATTGAGCATTGCATGGCACATCCAACATACTGTTTTACTTTAGTCCATGACGCGCTTACCTTCAGGGTCATACGTCACATGAAAACCAAAATAATTCCAAACGCCAGATCTGAATGAGGGTGGGGGAGGTCCATGTTGCAAGGAGAGCTTAACTTCTGTCTCGCTAGCTTGCCCTGCGCTCTTCCTTCTGACGATGCTGTCTGTGTTGAGCGCTCAGTGGATCTGCGCTCGACAGTGCAGCCTAGGTGGAGTAGTCGAACGCAGATTCACTGAGCGCTCAACACAGACAGCATCGTCAGAAGGAAAGTTGATAAAATAAATTACAAATTTTGTATTGTTCGATACATATGCGTACCGAACCGAAAGCACTGTATTGAACGGTTCAATATCGATACGACTATCGTTGCACCCCTAGTAAATAGTACCATATAACTTTGTTGTTTGCAAAACTTGTGCATAATTTTTAGAAATGTACAATTTCTATTTGCATTTCAAGTTATGAAAATGATTCGTTAAACATGTTTGTGGGTTGTACAGTAAAAAATATAACTTTCTTCTACTCGGATTTTGAATTTTTTTGTCTGAATTTAGATCAACTGTGCTAATATAGTATGCCAAAATGAAAAAATAACTCAAATTT
Organism: Astatotilapia calliptera; assembly: GCF_964374335.1. Lineage (NCBI taxonomy): Eukaryota > Metazoa > Chordata > Actinopteri > Cichliformes > Cichlidae > Astatotilapia > Astatotilapia calliptera. Next base: position 83,930,449 of record NC_137424.1, on the reverse strand, counting down.
CAGATATTTGAGGTTGTGCTGAAAATAATGATACAAACAAGGCAAGAAAAACACATTTTAAAGGTGAAATATAGAGGTAAAAATCAAAAGTAGTCAAAAACGGCCAATTATACCCTGGACCCCAGAGGGTTAAAGAAATAGATTTTGAAAGTAAGAGCTCAAGCACTTCCAGCTGATGAGGATGGTGATGTTTAAAAAATACTCTGTATGTCCCTGTCCTTTGTTCTCTGTCTCTCATTTTTTTATGTGTGAATTGAAAATAGTCACATTAAACTTGAATGGTGCTAGTGATGAAGTGAAAAGAGTTGCTTTTTTAAAGCTTCTGGCCTGTGACATGAATGAGGACCCGCACACACAGCTTGCACGTTACTACACGTTTTATTGTTTGGTGTTTCTTCCAACACTCGGCCGCAGCATTCCAGCTGCCACCCACACACCGCACCTCAGCTCCCGGCACATCCTTTATAGGGGAGATATTGGGTTTATCTAGGCACAAACCCCACTGGAACACAAGCCCAAGCTGCACGACAAAACAAGACCAGACAGAGCTCTTTGTCTTTGTGGCTTGTGAGGGAAGCAAGCCCAGGCCTTCACCTGTCCTCAGCCAACTTCGACTGATTCCTTAGCTACAGCCCTTTTTATTGTCAGCAAGCATCATTCATGAACATGCAATTACAAATACACATGACATTCTTAAGCAGGCACATCTGAACAACATCAGTGTCTGTATTCCGTGTGTGTGGGTATGTGTGTGTGTTTCCAGCTATACCATACATAGACATACGACCTTTCAATGAACTTAAACTGTGTGTATGAGGTATGCAGAAAAGCAGAATTAAGCGTCTCACTAAATTATAAGAACAGGAACTTGCAATAGGTCATGTCTCAAACTAACATTTAAAGACCTAGGTACTCAGGTGGACGAACTGCAGGGTTTAGCAGTATCTACAGGAAACCAAGAGCTTTTAGATTCCCTCAAATCCAAAAAGGCTGACCTGCCGACCTGTTGGGCAGGACGGCCAAAGGGGCTTTGGTCAGGTGACGTTTCCTCAGTATCACAGAGATGGAGGCCCCGTCTCACTTCTTCTTTGGACTAGAAAAAAAGAATAGGCAAAGAAAGATTGTTCACTCTCTAATGTCTGGCAGTGGCTCCACAATGTCAGATCCTTCTGAGATCAGCACGTTTGCTGTCAGCTATTATAAGGACCTTTTTAAAGAGCGATTTTTCAGATAATCCCAATTTGTGCAATCGTTTCTTCGAAGGACTTCATCAGGTGGCAGCTGAAGCCAATCGCAAATTGGAGGCTCAGCCAACTTTGCATGAACTTCATACTGCTCTGATGAGTTTTCAGAGTAGTAGAACTCTGGTCGAATTTTACAAATCCTTTGGGTGGGTGATGAATTGCTGGAGTTTATCACGGATAGTCTGCAGAAAGGCTTGCTGCCTCTGAGCTGTATAAGGGTGGTCATTTGTGTCGGGGGTGTCGATCCATGGGGTGGACTAATTTTTCCTGGTGCACTATGTTTTGGGGTTTAAAAGCTAAAGAGACGCAGTGATTAGAGAAAATGCGTCTCAACTGTTCCCATACTCCTGACACATAAGGGATCACTATGGGTTTTCACTTAGGCAGCATGTGACCTTCTCTCTTGGATTGACTGGAGCTTTCTTTAGGTGCCTTCCCAGCTTTGATAAATGTCCAGCTGGGATAACCACATTTACTCAGGGCCTTCTTGATGTGATATTCTTCTGCTTCCCCGGCCACTGTGTCTGTGGGGATGGTGATCGTTGTATGTTGTAGCGTCCTGATGACACCCAGTTTGTGCTCAGGTGGATGATGAGAGTCAAACCTTCAACACGGACCCATATTCATAGGTTTATGGTACACATCAACTTTTAAATGTCACCCATTACTGATGGAAATCCCACAGTCTCAGAAGGCTAACCTGCCACTTTTCATATCCTCCCTGTTGAATTTGATGTGATCAGTAAAGTGTGCTGAGATTTGATGTCAACCCAGGTGTCATCCAGATACCTGAAACAATGTCTTTTAGTTTAAAGTGCTTCAACAAGTCGCAAATAAAGTTTTAATGATCTGTGAAGCTGTGCCCTAAGTTTCCATTGCTATCATGGTGCTTTAATGTCAAACAGGCGACACTGAACTGGTTTTTCAATGTTATCTGATTGTCATATGGTTTAATGTGTGGGAAAAACACGCCTGTTTTCCATTTTAACCACTGTGTGTTGTTACAGGAATCAACTTGAAATTGCGTAACAGATGTTTACTTTCTCCATGGTTCATCCTGTACCACACAGTGATCAACAAAGTGCTGAATAACTGTTAAAGCAACACTAGACCTCACAAGGGATTACTCACACTGTCACCTGGAGCACTTGCTGAAAAATTCTGCACATTGTTGTCATTTTCACTGTAAATAAATGCACTGTTTTCATTCAGAGACTCCAAGCTTTGGGTCCTATATCAGTGTCACTGACACATACAGATTATTGCTGCACGTCCCCTGAGAGGTCAAAAACATTGGCACAGGAAAGTTTTGAAACCCACTGGTTATGTCACCCGTGCATGTGTGTCAAGCCTGTGTATGCATTGTTTTCTTCCGTGAAAGTATGAAGTAGACAGTACTGTATCTCTGGACTCTTTAGTGTCAATCACTGTGCTGCTATGTAGGAATACAGAGAACCATAAACTGTGTGTGTTGTCCGTCTGCTAGGCTCAGTTCCCCTCCAGCCGTGCTGGAGAGACCTGTGGTTCAGTTCAGTTCAGTTCAGTTCATTTTTATTTCAAACATATACATTCATTTTCCATACTGCCAGTATAAATATACACAGGAACAAGCGCTGAGCACAAGATCCATAGAGGCTGGGGTCTATCACACCAGGCAAGACCCCAGGTGCAGGCTGTGTAAAGATGCCCCAGAGACAATCCAGCACATAACAGCAGGGTGCAAGATGCTAGCAGGCAAGGCATACATGGAACGCCATAACCAAGTGGCCGGCATAGTGTACAGGAACATCTGTGCCGAGTATAACCTGGAAGTCCCGAGGTCAAAATGGGAGATGCCCCCAAGGGTGGTGGAGAATGACCGAGCTAAGATCCTGTGGGACTTCCAGATACAGACGGACAAAGTGGTGGTGGCTAACCAACCGGACATAGTGGTGGTAGACAAACAGAAGAAGACGGCCGTAGTGATCGATGTAGCGGTTCCGAATGACAGCAACATCAGGAAGAAGGAACACGAGAAGCTGGAGAAATACCAAGGGCTCAGAGAAGAGCTCGAGAGGATGTGGAGGGTGAAGGTAACGGTGGTCCCCGTGGTAATCGGAGCACTAGGTGCGGTGACTCCCAAGCTAGGCGAGTGGCTCCAGCCAACACGTTCTCACTCCCAACTCGTCAAACGTGTGACGCATGGTCAGGCTCCCTCTGCTTCACTTATGGACACGCAGGGTACCCCCTCGCGTCGGGAATTGACGTGAAGGGTCCTCCGATTGAAGAGATTGCCGCGGAAGTGCCTGTTGTCGGTATATTTAGACATTTTCCAAATCACATTGTAGTGACGTATACAGAACACAATAAATTATATAATGTAAACAACTACCTGAAAAACAGGTAGAACGATACTTTTGTATCGTTTATTGCATTTATGGAGGGAGTGATGTATGCTGGGTAATGGCACAGCTAGCTACTGGGTGACTTTATTCACCCGCTTCGGCTGCACTGTAAAACCCAATAAGTTAATTTTACTCAAAACTTTTGGTGAAACTGATTACATAAAATATTTTAAGTAACTAAAACTCAAAGATGAAAGTCAATTAAACACACTTTATTTATTAGCTATAGATAAATATTTTTAAGTACCAATGATAAATGTTTTCATGTTATATCCACATTCTTGGTTTGGTACTCTCTACTTAATATTTTCAGTTTCAAGTACAAGTATAAATCAAGTAAATCTAAGGAATTAATAAATGTTAACCATTTTAAGCTAATTATACTCAAAACTTTAAAATACACCCAAACTCCTGTGGTAGCCAAATTTACTGTGTTTTGAATTGGATATAAAAAAAATAATAATAATAATTTTTAAAAAAAAGTGCTAGAAATAAGCAACTACACTTGTAAAAACATGACAAACAAGACCGACAACTTAAATTATATTTACAAATTTATGGAGGAACATTAACTTGTGAAGACACAATGTCTTAACATTTGCCTTTTTTCAGAGAACCAAAAATACTTGTGTGAAGCAAGGGGATCGAGCTGAGATCCTCTTTCGGTATGACAAATGCAGTACAGTAATAAATGACAAATTAAATTTCCTTGCATGTATGTTCAGTTAAAAAAAAAAATCTCAGGTAATCCCAAAGACAAATTCACCAAATATTATTGGGAATAATTTCAGAAATGTCAAGTGTAGGCACAAGGTGTCATGGTCCTGGGCCATGTGGGCCCAGTATTCTTAGTTTCATGTATTTTTATATTTTGTTCTTTATTTAGGCCATGCTTCCTGGGTTGTTCTGTTACGTTGTTCCTTATGTGTTTTCCCTTCGTGATTCTCACCCCCTGTGTGCCCCTCTGTGTATTTGAGCCCTCGTCTCTCTTTGTGCTATTCTATGTTTTCCCCAGCCCGTTATGTCTGCGTTCTCCTCGTGCTCTCTCTCCTCCTGTTTGAACCTCTGTGTACTTCCTGTTTACTTTGCCCATCTCCCATCAGTGTTACATTCACTCCTGCCGTGTCTTGTTATGATTATCAGTGTCACCTGTGTTCCCCGTGTGCATCCACTTCCCCTGATCATCCCTCATGTGTATTTAGTCTCTGTGTGTCATACAGTCTGTGTCGCGTCGTCTGTGTTCTCACCTCCATGTTTTCACAGTCAGTATTTGCAGTGATCATCATCGTCTGAGTTTTCTTAGTTTGTCACAGTATTAGTTTTCCCAGTTTAGTTATAGTCTAGTCACGCCATCCCTGCTTTGTTTGTACACTTTGTTTTCAGCCATAATAAAGGCTCGCTTTTGTTCTACTCCACTCCTGCATCCTCGCTTGTGTTCGCACCTGGGTCCACCATACACATTCCCGCACGGTCTGCCACCGCAGACCGCGACAGTACGACGCGACCAGTATGGACCCAGCGTCACAAGAACAGGAGATCATTCGGACAGTGGAGTCGCTATGTGGCAGTTGGCTGCAGTGTTCCGGGGAGGAGGAACGGGCTGAGCTAGCCCGCCAAGCAGGGGTATGCGTGTCCGCATTCCCCTGGTTATGGGAGGCGCTGCATCCCCTCATCATAGACTTTCTCGCCTCCACTCTCCGACTCCGCCCACGACAGCAGCTGCCCTGTAAGCGTGAGCCAGAAGCGGTCAGAATCGGTACAGTGCGGCTCACCGCCGACACACCCTCGGCTCACGCTCCATCGGCTTCCGCATCCCCGCCATCGCCTGACTGCACTACGCGGCTCAAGGAGATGCCAGCTGCTATTGACTTCGGTGAGGAGGAGCGGCAGCAGGTATTACGGGCGTATCGCGAGGACGAGCTCCGCTGGAAGCCCTGGCTCATCCCCGAGGAGGAGTTCTCGCCAACTGCCCCGCCTCGCACCTGCCGCCCGCCCTCGCCGCCTCGATCGGACTACTCGTCTCCTGCTGTCTTTCTGGCACTGATGTGGTTGGAGGACGAGGAGCCGGTCGCCATGGACAGTCAGGTTTTGTCCACAGCTGCTTCAAGGGGAAAGCGGCGTTCTCGCCGCCGTCGCGCACTGCTACGTCCTGTCTCGCCCTCCACGAAGCATCCCGAGGACGCTGTGGGGGTCCTGGATGTCGATCTCGAGGAGCAGCAGCACGCCGCAGGCGCACAGCTAGAGGAAGAGTTCGGGAGGGAGCCGTGGCTTGCTCCTGATCATGACGAGCGCTCTTTCCAGGGAACTCGACTGGCTCTTGGGGGTCCCCAGAGCTGCCAGGGACTTCCACCGCTCGCCCCGCCCGCTTCCACGGATAGAAAGAAGCGGCACTCTCGCCGCCGGCGCTCTGAGCCTCAGCCCAAGGAGGTCCCTCAGTTATTGCCATCTGAGGCTTTGACTTCTATCCGCCATCCAGTCGTGAGTACCACTGCCTCAGTTTCTGACATTGTATCTAGCCCCATAGCCAAAGACCTCAAATCAAAGGAGAGTGTTTCAGGGGCTGCTGTGAATAAAGACTTCTTGTCTGACTGTGACCTGCCTGATTCGGCAGGTTACAGCATCCATGAACCAGTTGACAATCCTAACAGCAATAAAGATGACTGTGTCCTCAGCGTCATGACTTCTGAACCTGAATGTTGTGCTGATGCAAACAATAACTGTATTGTTCTCGAGTTGTTTAACCCTGGTACAGCAAGCTTTGAGCAGACAATTCCTGAACCTGGTACTATGAGCAACAGTTCTAACGTTGCCGTTAATGAAGAGGTGTCTGTGCCCGCCGGCACTAACCTAGCACCCAGCTCTACACGGGTTTTTAGCGCAGTACAGGACAGATCGTCTGTAAAGTGCAATGCTGTAATAACCAACCCACCATTGTTTACAGCCACCAACCATTGTACTTCTGTGTTGTGTCTTCCTACCACGTCAAAGGGGTTTACTGAGTTAACTAGTGAGGAGGACGTTAAGTCTCACACAGTGAACCTGCAGTCGGTGGATTTCTCTGAAATAATGTCGGATGCTGGGAGTAAAGGTTCAGACTCAAAGTATTCTGTATCATGTGACTTTCGAATTAATATGTTGAAACCATCAGCGAGCAGCCTTAGTTGTGTGGGTGATCAAGAAGTAACTTCTGTTACCTCTGACAATTTAACAAATGCTACGCCACCTCATGCCAGGTTTGAAACGTTGTGTGAACAAGTTACCGAGTCTGAAGAGAGACTGCCTAGCTTTCCTCAGAGAGCAACTAAAGACTGTTTGTACTGCGCTGAGGTCTCTAGAGAGGTGGGGGCAGCAGCTGCCCAGTCCGCACCCGTCCTAGTTCTGTCCCAGACCCCTCCTATAACGGAGGTGAGTGACTGTGCTTTTTCATCTCATGAGCCTGTCATAGTGGAGTGTACTGGGTTACCCTTTTGTGGGCCCAGCTACGAAGAAACTGGTGCCAAAGACCGCTCTACCATTAACCATGATTTCATAGACATCCATGCTGTGGCCGACCCAACTCTGGCTAAGACCAAGGGCCAGTCAGAGTCGTGTTGTGATAATGAAAGGATTGTGTGTAACAGTGTTGATGAAGTGCACAATGAAATCACAAACCATGTTCTTGACTCTATAGGATTCAGGGCTTCTTCTAGCGCAGCTCCCATAGCCGCACCACATGAAGCCCAGGTTCATGAGACAGCGAAAGGGGTTCACACGTCGGCTGTACAGTTTGCTTCTGAGCCTGCTGGGAATGGCGTGAGCTTTCTCTCCGCTTCAGACTGCTTTCTACCTCCGCTGCCTGTCTCCGCTGGAGGGCCCGAGGAGCCCGTTCAGCAACCTCCCACGTCAGCTGGAGGGCCCGAGGAGCCCATCCGGCCTAAACCCACGTCAGCTGGAGGGCCCGAGGAGCCCATCCGGCCTTATGCTTCATCAGCTGGAGGGCCCGAGGAGCCTGTCCAGCACCACGCCACGTCTGCTGGGGGGCCCGAGGAGCCCGTCCAGCACCACGCCACGTCTGCTGGGGGGCCCGAGGAGCCCGTCCAGCACCACGCCTCGTCTGCTGGGGGTTCAGGTGAACCACACCAGCTTCATGCCACGTCTGCTGGGGGTTCAGGTGGACCACACCAGCTTCATGCCACGTCTGCTGGGGGGCCCGAGGAGCCCGTCCAGCACCATGCCACGTCTGCTGGGGGTTCAGGTGAACCACACCAGCTTCATGCCACGTCTGCTGGGGGTTCAGGTGAACCACACCAGCTTCATGCCACGTCTGCTGGGGGGCCCGAGGAGCCCGTCCAGCACCATGCCACGTCTGCTGGGGGGCCCGAGGAGCCCACCCAGCACCATGCCACGTCTGCTGGGGGGCCCGAGGAGCCCGTCCAGCCACCTTCTGCCTCTGCTACGCCTGGTCCAGCCTCTGCCTCTGCTACGCCTGGTCCAGCCTCTGCCTCTGCTACGCCTGGTCCAGCCTCTGCCACGCCTGGGCCAGCCTCTGCCACGCCTGGGCCAGCCTCTGCCACGCCTGGGCCAGCCTCTGCCACGCCTGGGCCAGCCTCGGCGCCTGCTCCTACTTCGCCTGCTCCGGCTCCGTCGCCTGTGGCCGCCACGCCACTGTCTGGTCCTGCATCGTCTGGTCTTGTGCCCTCCAGGCCATGGCCGGCATGCCTGAGACTGGAGAGCCGCCGCTGCCTTCCGCGCGGTCGGCCCCCCGACCGTGTGACCCGTGAACTCTTGTGCCTGTGGGCTCTGGGTCGGCCCCCTGAACTTTATTTTGACTATGGTCATGTGCTCCTGTGTTTTCTGTTGTTTGTTTTTGTTTCCCGTTCTGGTCCCTCCGTCCTGGTCCCCCGCCTCCCGCCCTGGGTGGGTTGTTTTCTGTTTTGTTTTGTTTCTCGGTTTTGGGCTGTCGGGAGCCAGCCCTTGAGAGGGGGGTACTGTCATGGTCCTGGGCCATGTGGGCCCAGTATTCTTAGTTTCATGTATTTTTATATTTTGTTCTTTATTTAGGCCATGCTTCCTGGGTTGTTCTGTTACGTTGTTCCTTATGTGTTTTCCCTTCGTGATTCTCACCCCCTGTGTGCCCCTCTGTGTATTTGAGCCCTCGTCTCTCTTTGTGCTATTCTATGTTTTCCCCAGCCCGTTATGTCTGCGTTCTCCTCGTGCTCTCTCTCCTCCTGTTTGAACCTCTGTGTACTTCCTGTTTACTTTGCCCATCTCCCATCAGTGTTACATTCACTCCTGCCGTGTCTTGTTATGATTATCAGTGTCACCTGTGTTCCCCGTGTGCATCCACTTCCCCTGATCATCCCTCATGTGTATTTAGTCTCTGTGTGTCATACAGTCTGTGTCGCGTCGTCTGTGTTCTCACCTCCATGTTTTCACAGTCAGTATTTGCAGTGATCATCATCGTCTGAGTTTTCTTAGTTTGTCACAGTATTAGTTTTCCCAGTTTAGTTATAGTCTAGTCACGCCATCCCTGCTTTGTTTGTACACTTTGTTTTCAGCCATAATAAAGGCTCGCTTTTGTTTTACTCCACTCCTGCATCCTCGCTTGTGTTCGCACCTGGGTCCACCATACACATTCCCGCACGGTCTGCCACCGCAGACCGCGACACAAGGTTACAATATTAGAAATACAGACTTTCACAACATGTGAAATCTGAATACAACAGTATTTAGATGGCATTAACAGTTGAGTATGGCATTTTTGTTAAAAAATAAATAAATAAAAATAAATAAATAAATAAAAAAACCCACAGAAAATCCTGCATTGCCAGGTGGGGAAACTGAATGAAAGTAAATTACAGTGCAGCTAATACACTGGAATATTATTGGGAACCTTTTTAAATATGCCAATACTGTTATTACAAAAACAGCAAAGGGTTATTACTAAACCAATATACACATCTGTACAGTGCAATCATGCTGTCAATAACAGACCAATAAAACCTTAAATAGATAAATTCTTCTTTAGAAACATAAAACAAAGTCTTGTAAAACTCCTTATCACCTTCCCCTTTTATTTTGGATGTTTGGCTTTTAGACAATCGAGTATGAAATGAGAGTAAGCAAATGTCAACATTTTATTGCTTGTATTCTCTTTTTTAAACTTATCCAGACTTGGAAAAATGATAAACTATTTACTTGCTTTAACAGGCACTTGAGGGCTGTGTAGGAACCCTGGACATTATTCTGCTGCCAAAAGATCATTTTTGAAACTCAGCACTTTGGGCTTCAACTTCCCACCCTCCAGACCCATCAACACGTTCTGAATAAAGTCAAATGTGTTGGCCAAACATTTTGGGTAGCTTAGATGCAGGGCATAAGTCAGTCCAAATATTACTAGAAATGCATCAGCCAGGGTGGGGAAATCAATGATCATGTTACCCTCGACCAAAACTGCAATCTTCTCAGGGCAGAAGAATGTTGCATCACTGGAATTGGCTCTGATCAGGAGGAGTCCAAGTGGCACTTCACTAATATCTGGTTCATCAGAATGCATCATCTACAGAAAACAAAATTACTACATGTTAGTGCATTCCTATTTCTCTTAGGCTACGTTCACACTGCAGGTCTTGATGCTCAATTCCGATTTTTTTGATCAAATCCGATTTTTTTTGTCTGCTTGTTCACACTACAACTAAAATGCGACAGCAAACGCGCTCTAGTGTGAACCCTCAAAGCGGCCCCGCATGCGCAAAAGAAGACGTCACACAAAATGCACTCTGCTTAGACCCAGACCGAACAGTATTGTTTGATTGATGGCCCTTAATATAAAGACTTCGGACTTCACGTTTCCCAATTTTTGCTTTAAGTTATTTTGTTATTTACATAATAATGTAGATAAACTAATAATGATTCTTATTGCTGTTTTAGAGAGGAGCGGTGCTTCAAAGGATAGTTGCAGGTTTCTGTCAGAATCTGCAGTTATACAGTATAAATAAAATGTTGTCTTCTCAACAGTTTCACTGACATTTACACTGGATGGCCAGAAAGCGTCCACGATGTCTTTTCGGGCGCTTCTCCGTAGCTGACAATTGGCGTCTGTCTTGTGTCAGTGACCTAAAAGATGGATTTAATGCGACATGACCATCAAACAGCAGTCGCTTTCTGAAATATCGGATATGTATCGGATTCAGTACCACATACGAAAGTGACCCAGATCGGATTTGAAAATATCGGATTTGTGCCGTTCAAACTGTCATACCGTGATCGGATATGGGTTGCATAGGGTCAAAAAAAAGAAAATATGATGCGCTTTTGCCTGCAGTGTGAACATAGCCTTAGTCTCATCTACACAACTCACTATACAAGTACTGGATTATCCCCATCTTAGAAATCAAGTGTTTGAACAACAAAAAAGCCAAAACACACCAAAAACTTGAGAAAAATGAAAATGACAACTAGTACTCATAAAGCAAAGTCATACCTCTTCATGGCAATAACTACAGAAAGTCAATGGGAGTTCTATTATTAAAAAATAAAAAAATAAATGTACAGTGATGTATGGTTGGGCTAGGAACATTATAGAAGCGTAGGGTCTATACACATTAAGAATATGTGGTGTTTCCCCCATTATGTGACATGGACACTGTTGTAGACAGACCCAAAGGATGGAGATACTTCTCACACTGTCAAAGTGGCATAATGGTTTGTGAAATCTAAACAAGTTTGATACTTGGATACTGTTCAAAAACTTACATCCCACGTTTTGATGAAGGTAGAGGTGTCTTCGTGCAAATAGGCAGGGAGGGCATGAAGCACAACAGCATGTCGGGCATGAATATCAACTTGTTCCTAAATCAGAAGAACATTTTTTTTAAATTATTGGCTTACCTAGTCAAGAATGGCAGTTAAAATGGATCAAATTAAATAAATCTTATTTAAAAAAAAAACCCAAGACAAAACCCCACCTACCTGGAGATCATAGGTTCTGAAGAGCTGAGACAGAACATCAGACAGACTGTCTGATCAGAATGAATCTTTTTTGTGTCAACAACAGATGTCCATCAACAGTATATGCTGTCAGACTTACTGTATCATTTAGCTCCGGCAGCTGATACACCGAAAAACTGTCTGTTAATGTCAGCTCAAACGACCTCAAATGCTCAATGTACCAGCATTCGTAATTCCTGCAAAACAAGGAAATGGAATTGTTTACAAGCAGAAGATATTCAATCCTGCTATTATTAAATTATCTTCTTGTACAATTTTTTCCACAAGAAGATTGTGACACTCCATTGTTCTCATGGTGAATTCACCTTCAGAAACTTCAGTGGTCTGCATCTGATTTGCAGTGCAACAGCAGAATCTGCAAAAATGATGTGCTCTGAAAGACTGGACAAAGCCCGCAAGACCATGAGCAGCTAAATTATCAGCTGCCACAAAGAGCACAGAACCCTTGATGCATTCACCAAGGGTTTCTATGAAGAGGCCCTCCTGCTCCAGAGTTTGCAAATCTTTCAACAAAGGGGAAAGAACATTTTAATAACCATGCTTCTGCAGGTCAGAAACTTTGCACAGCAAAGCTAGTTGTATAACATGTAGGCTTGACCTGTACTGACTTGGTAGATTGGCAAGTAACCAATAAACTGCAGTAAGTTTGTGGATCTTTCTAGCTCTGCCTAAAGGATTGGCTAGCTCAATGTCATCCACATACAAAATCAGTGACAACCTCAGCTCTCTGGCTGCTGACAGAAACTGGTTCTCTTTGAAATATGTCCCATCAGTATAAGACATGTACACCCCAGGTAGTGATTGTTTAGTTTCTTTGATTTTATCAAGAATATCAGTATTTTTGAACATACTCTGGAGCATCTGCAATACTGGGACATATACTACTGTGGGACCACTAGAACCTAGAGAGTATTGGACAGGCATTACTAGAGGGTAATGGCTCCTCACAAAGGTTTTCCTCCGCTTAGCAGTGGATAACTCTGCACCTGCTGTAGCTGCATTAACAAAAACATTTGTGTTCATAACAGCTTCCACCAACTCATTCAGTACGACTTCACTCACTGGCTGATTATGCTGGTGCAGAATGTTGGTAATAGAGTCTCTCACAAGAGGTTTGGACAGTGAGAATATCTGCAACAAGTCGTCAATGATGTTCTGTATTGCTCTCTCTGACACATGAAGAACACTGTACATTTTTAAGAAGGTTGAAGACAAGTTGTTTTTTAACTGATTTTGCAGTTCCTCAGTGTCATGTGTGGACTCAGAAGGATTAGAGGAAGGACTTTGAAGTTCATAGTCATAGTTTGAGGGACCAGCATCCTCATAGTCAACATTACTCTGTAAAGGATGGTTAGCAGTTTCTTTAAGGATAATTTCACACTTAAAGGCTGAAATATCACCATCAGGATGACACCTACTTCTATGGGTATTGAAGGAAGAATACACATTAGTACGGTAGTGACAATTTTTGAAAGGGCAATCCAATGTCTCATGCTGTTTTAGATGTGTCCTTAAGTGACTAAGGACATTTTTATCATTGAATGGTTGGCTACAACCACAAAGAGGGCAAAGAAATACTGCACTTTGATCTCTACTTTGCAAAACTTTCTGAGAATGTATCCATGTTAAATGAATTTTCAAAGCATTCAGTGACTGAAATGTACAGATACAGCAATCATATGGACATGGCAAAGGACTGACTGAGGAAACATTCCTATGATGTAACCGATAGTGCTCAAGCACCTCTATCTGTTTTCCAAAGATAAGATTACAAAGTTTGCACTTGAACGCCATTGTATGATTTTTGTTTTACTTTTTTAAAGTAACTGTGGAAGTGCTATCAGTGTTTTTTCTTATTTTTAGCAATCAACATACCAAAATAGTATCTTTCAACACCAGCAAGGAGTTTCAGCCTTAACCTGAAAAGAGAGAGAAAGAAATAGGTATAATACGTTATTGTCCAGCGCTTTGTCACTTTTTTTTTTTTTTAAACATAATCAGTTATCAAACACTGTATACATACAGGTGGTCTAACAACAACCACTTTTTAAACATTTGCTAATACCATCACATAGATATACAAATTAGACAAAGAGTTACAAACAACATATTAAAACTGGAACAACAAGGAAAATGTAATGCGGGGATCGCTGGTGTGTTTATGGAGCGGACCCAAAAGCAGACGAAGGTGAGACAGAACTGACTCTTCAAAAAAAACAAACAAAAAACAAACAAAAAAAAAATCAAAAACCAAGCTGTTTATTCCAGGGTGATGTCCAAAAACATAAAAGCCAGGCAAAGCGAAACAAGGGTGAAACTAAACTAAAACCTTAACTGCGGAAAACCTAAACTAACATTGAAAACAATAAGAGACAACATGAAACTTAACAGGGACATGCAAGCATAAAAGTGAAAGAAGTCTAAACACGAGCATGAACATGAACCTGAGCAGTAGCAGAAATTCTGTGACTTTGACATGAAGATAAATAGAAACTGAACAGACGAAGACAGAGGACTTAAATACATAGGAAAAGAGGGAAATGGAAACACCTGGGAAACACAGCTGACACAAATGAACCTGAATGCCACAGGGTAAGTACAACAAAACAAACTGAACATGGAACACCAGCAAATATGCTTAATAGTTTAACTAGATTTCATTTGTCAGTGTGGGACTGCTGAGTCACCTGAAGAACTCATTTCATTCATTCTCCACGATGTTGATTTAAAGAAATGTTTCACAGGAACTGATTCCTCCCAAAGGTTGAACTAGTGTGTTTCCATAGATGACCTCTGTATGAATGTACTTCTTAAATGAAGGCAAGTGTTTGTCCTTTTTTGTTCCTCAGGTACAGTACGTGATATCAAGGACAGGCGGTCAACACTGGGGGTAGACAAGAAGCAGACGTACTTCCAAGAGGGAGCTGCAGTGAGGTCAGAGGTCAGAATTTAACAGCTCAGGTTTATATTTTAGAGGTTATAAAAAATCAAAATGTATTTATAAAGAAACCTTTAAATAATAGTCATAATTATGATTATTATAAGAAATATCAAACATTTAAGTGGATTTTCTGTTACACATATCGTGTTAGCCCTGCAATAAACTGGCAGCCTGTCTTTGTCCTGTATCAGCTGGGATAGGCTTCATCCTCCCGCAGCCCTGAATTGGATGCATTGTATTCCAATTATGTAATCTGATCATTTACAAACGCAAGGTATCTAATCAAAATGTAAGTAATGATTATAAAATGTCAGTGTGCCCCAGGGTGGCTGTGGCTACACGGTAGCTGCCATCACCAGTGTGTGAATGTATGCGTGAATGGGAGGATGACTGGATATGTAAAGCGCTTTGGGGTCCTTTGGGGTTCTAAAAGTCTGAGCTGCTTCCAGCTTTATTTGTGATGAGCACAGCAGCTTACAAAACACGTAGCTAGCTTGTACTGCTAAGACATAATAAGCTGAGCTTCATAAGCCAAGATGCAAGAGTTACCAGGTTTACACATTACCTGCAACAGTTTAAGTCATAGATCACTCATGAGGCAGGAAGCTGCTTGTTTCCTTCAAGTTGACTCCAGAAACTAACTGACTGATTTTCTTATTGATGAGGTTCTGCATTTGGAGTAAATTTAACAGACACACACATTTGTGTTTAATATGTTTGTCTTTATTTGATAAAAATCATCACTTTATGTCTTTACAATCATTCATTATAGATTTAAATGAGAGCTCTAACAGCATTACAGTATGTTGTGTCAGCTCATTGAGTTTCCTTTATTCTATTTATGACGTGTTTTTAGTGTCAGTGAATATTTGTCTGCACTAACTGGTTGGTTACAATAAAACAGGCTTTATCGATAATGTTCATCTAATTGATTCATGATGCATCATTCAATAAGCAGACAGCTCTGCAGCTTCAAATCTAATATAATGTTAATGGTTTACAGCAAAGAGTTCATGAGCACACCAAGAAGCACATAGTCATTAATCGTTAATCATTATTAAGCTCCTGTGCTGTAAAATGTGAGAAACATTTAGGTAAATGTGAAGTATTCAATAACTTCACGCTGTTACCCTTATTTTGTCCTACATCTATTTCTAATGAGCTGCAGCTCAGAAATACTGAATATTACAGTATAACACAGAATTCTGTCACTTTTTCGACTATGATTTTAGGAGGCTTAAAGTATGGGTTTTTAAGAGCCTGTTTTCTTGCATCTTTATCTGTCAGATTTGGATCGTCCTTCTGAAGATAATGTATCTCTTCTGTTATGGCTCTCTCAGCCTCTTTTAACATTTCAGAGGTGTAGTAGCTTCCACCATTTCTCTGAACCATGGTGTCGATCTTCTCCAGCAGCTGTTTGACCTGAGAAGGATCCTTGCTTCTGTTGTTAAAAACATGATAACCTCCACCACACTGACTCATGAAGCCACAGAGAGCTTGATTATCACAGATAAATTTTTCTACAGTGATATTATCTGCTTCCAGGTCATCTCCACGGGTGAACAAGGCTATGGTGTAACCTGCTGCCTTTTCTCCAAAAATCTTCTGAATCATTTTCACTGTTTCTTGTTCTTCACTTGTAAATCTGCCAGCTTGAATCACAATCAGGAACACATGAGGACCAGGAGCACAGTACATGATGCAGTTCATGACCTCTCCAACCACTTTCTCTTGATCTTTAGTGTCAAACAGACCTGGAGTATCAACAATAAACAGTGTTTGACCCTCAAAGTCTCCAGAGACCTTCTCACACTCTGATGTCACTGAGCCAGCAGATGATGTAGATTTAAAAGCCGGTCTTCCTAAGATGGTGTTTCCTGCTGCACTCTTCCCAACTCCAGTTTTCCCAACGAGCACCATGTTCAGCTGTTTCTCTGTTTAACAGTTACACATAGTAATTGTACATGTTATTCACATTGATTATGATTTCTACAAAGTAAAGAAAACATTTGAAACATTTCTGATGTACCGTATTTTCACGACCATAAGGCGCACTTAAAAGTCTTAGATTTTCTTCAAAAAGTGCGGCGCGCCCTATAGCGCAGTGTGCCCTGTGTGTTGTAATGAGGACGTAGTAGAGAACACCATGAGAACGCTAAAGGGTGAAGTGTGGCAGAGTTGGAGGAAAGACTCAAGCGGTGGATCATCGAGCAAAGAACGAGCGGGAGAAGCGTTTCGACGGTCACCATTCGGCTAAAAGCAGTTTCACTTTCACTTTTTATGAAACGGTGCCATTTTTCCATCCGGACCAGGACTACGGTAGCGCAGCAACTTCCAGCGGATTATAATGAAAAGCTGGCCATCTTCCGCTCCTACTGCAGCAAACACATCGGCGACAAACACATCCAGCCCAGCCACATCACTAACATGGACGAGGTCCCGCTCACTTTTGACATCCCGGTGAGTCACACTGTGGAGAAGAAGGGGACCAGCACGGTAGCGATACGCACAACGGGGTATGAAAAGTCTTCTTTTACTGTTGTGCTTGGCTGCCATGCTAATGGACAGAAACTTATGGTGATTTTTAAGCGAAAGACTTTGCCTAAAGAGAAGTTTCCAGCAGGAATCATCATTAAGGCAAATGAAAAGGGCTGGATGGATGAGGAAATGATGAAAGACTGGCTGAGGGAGGTGTATGTAAGGAGACCAGGTGGTTTTTTCCACGCATCACCATCGCTGTTGATCTGTGACTCTATGCGTG
Source organism: Astatotilapia calliptera (assembly GCF_964374335.1). Classification (NCBI taxonomy): domain Eukaryota; kingdom Metazoa; phylum Chordata; class Actinopteri; order Cichliformes; family Cichlidae; genus Astatotilapia; species Astatotilapia calliptera. Next base: position 83,913,130 of record NC_137424.1, on the reverse strand, counting down.
CCCATCTCACAGCCGATGTGAAAAAACAAGTGAAACAAATGAACTGTGAGCTTGCTGTCATTCCGGGAGGCCTGACAAAGGAACTCCAACTGCTGCACATCGGTGTGAACCGCCCGTTCAAAGTAAGGCTGCGAGCGGCCTGGGAGCGATGGATGACCGATGGAGACCACAGTTTCACCAAGAGTGGAAGGCAGCGCCGGGCGAGTTACGCCACAATTTGCCAATGGATTGTAGATGCTTGGGCTAACATGTCTGCTGGCACTGTTGTTCGAGCTTTCACAAAAGCAGGCATCGTTTCCGAGGAGCCGCACGACACGGAAATTGACTCTGACGGTGAAGAAAGTGAACCTGGCATGTTTGATGGAGATTTAGCGCAGCTGTTCAGACACAGAGGATGAGGACTTCGATGGGTTTGATTGATGATGAAAATGTGAGTACCAAACTTTGTTTTGCTCCTGCTTTATTTTTAAATACGCACACTTGTATGCTTGTGTGTTGTTGATGATGACGATTACTGGTAATAAAAATGTGAGTAAGGTACCGAACTCAGGTTTGCTCCCGCTTTATTTTTAAATACGCATACGGTACTTTTATGCGCCCTATGGTCCAGTGCGCCTTATGTGTGTGTTAAATACAGTAAGGGCACACATAACTGAGACTGCGCCCTATGATCCAGTGCGCCTTATGTGTGTGTGTGTTAAATACAGTAATGGCACACATAACTGAGACTGCGCCTTTTAGCACAGTGCGTCTTATGGTCGTGAAAATACGGTACATGTATTCATTAATTCATGATAAAACAAAGACAAACCAGGGTGATTGTTATGTGGATATTTGTATTCTGACCTTAACACTTAGTTCAGGAAAAACATCACAATTTGGGACAAAGCTGATTTATGCCTACCACATGTGATAAACATGTTTTCAAGGTTATTCTACACAGGTACATTATGCATGGATGAGACATTTTAAATAAATCCATTTTAAACCTCTGGTGTCATATAAACATCAATAGATAAATAACTAGTGTGCCTTCACATGTACAAATAGATCCCACGTTGTTTCTGGCTGGTCATTTAGAATGAGATACTGCTAACACTGACTTATCATTGACATTAACTTAACCAAAGAACATCTATGTGAGCACAGGGAGAACATACAGATTCGACACAAAAGACCATGCCTGGGTCCAAAATCAGGACCTGACTGAAATGTCCATATTTTGGGATTTTATTTTTTACTGTTCTTTACATGAGGAGACGTGTTCTTTATTAAAACATTTCACTGAGTGCTACAAATTGTCAAATTGAACAATGGCTGCTGCTGCTTTATTTTTATTTTTTATGAAGATAACGTTCTGTCTTCATTTGATAGTGGTGCAATGATGATTTACAGGAGTGGAAAGAGGATGGAAAGACATACAGCAAAGGGCTATTGGTCACATTCAAACCCGTGCTTCTCTTCTGCAGCCATGTGGTTGTCTGCTCACTGACTGAGCCAAACTGGCACACTGGCTGCTGTTTGTTATGATGAGCTGTGAGGAGTCGGCGGTTTTAGAAAGATTTGAAATGTTCATCATCTGACCTTTCCTGATGATGAATATGAGCAGCTGGGATTTCAGTTAAAGTTATCAGAAAGATCACAGCTCTTGACATGCACAAACTTATGCGTGGCAATCTTTTCCCTTTAATCACTCCAAGATTGTGCAAAATAGAGATGACACAGTGGTTAGCTTAAAATATAAAACTTTTTTTTAACTTGCTGACTCTGACTCAGTTAATCATCTGCTGACAGAACAATTCACTAGAAAAGAATTTCAGACAGTCATTTTGCCTTTTAACAACATTTTTGGACAAAGGAACAACATTAAATATAGATCCAAAAGTAAAATAATCTCTTAAACAGGGAGTTCTTGAACTTTTTTACCCTTCATTCAAATTCATATAAAAACGTATATGTCCCTCTGTCTACAAACACTGAGTATATATATGCTACAAGTGTACTTACTGCTGGCCATCTCTGTTTCTTTCAGGCAGTTGTTCCGTGAAGTGTCTCTGTCGATGTTCTGCTGCTGAATACTTTCTTTTCCCCTTCAGCTCAGTATTATATGGAGTTTCAAGCTCCTCCCTGTAAACACATCATGCTCTCATAGTGCCAAGCCATGTAGCTAAAATAGGCCAAGAAGACACAAAATCACGGTCAGGTACGCATATATCAGCAAGCACAAAAGTCCATGCTGGTGGTTTTATTGGATGCATTGCAGAGTTCTCATCTGGAAGTTAAACTGGCATCTTTGGACATGTGGTCAGTTAGTTACTAGTTAGTATGAAAAATGGTACAGTCAGCCACAATGAAGGAACTCAATTTATGCAGTAAGTTAACAAAGTATTCAGACCCCCTGCACTGTTTTTTTTTTTTTTTTTTTTTTTTTGCAGCCTGATACTATCATTGTTTAAGGTCTTTTCCACAGTAATCTACACTCAGTACGTTGAATTGAAAACAGAATTGTAGGGTTTTTTTGTAATTTTATTCAAAGGAAAAAAATGAAAAACCATAATACCGTCTCCACACAGGATCTCTGTCAGAGTGAACATCGAGTTCTTCGTCACCTCTGACACTAAGGCCCTTCTTCCTCACATGCTCAGGTTGACCTGGTGACCAGCTCTTATAAAAGCCCTGGATGTGCCAAATCTTTTTCATTTAAAACATTACCGAGGCGGCTGTGCTCTTGGAAACTTTAAAAAAAGAATTCTGATTTGACCTCTTGTCTTGTTTTTGCTCTGATATGCATTGTTAGCTGTGAGGCCTTATATATACATGTGTGTGCCTTTGTATATTATGTCAGTGCAGCAGAATTACCACAGTTGGACTCTAATTAACATCACAATGTTTTAGATCGGAATGACAAAGAGAAATGTGAGGCACTTAACCTAAATTTCAACTGTTTTTTTGCAAAAGTTTGGAAAACTTTAAAGGGATTAAAATTTATAAAGCGTGTGAATTTAAACCACATGAAAACAACACCTACAGGATATGCTCTATGAATTTCAGTTTCAGGTTTCTTCACCACTTTTTAATCACTGCTTCTTATGAAAGTTTTTTTGTTTGTATGTTTTAATGTAACTTCACATATTGAACAGTTTAAGTCACAGATCACTAGACAGAGACTAATGAGGCAGGAAGCTGCTCGTTTCCTTCCAGGTGACTCCAGAATAAACTGATTGTTTTTCTTATTCATCAGGTTACTGCATGTGGAGTTAGTTTAACAGACACACAAATTTGTGTTTAATATATTTGTCTTTATTTGATATAAATCATCACTTCTTGTCTTTATGATCATGCATTAGTGCAGTCTCTTCGTGACATCACATAGTTTATACATTTAAATGTGAGCTCAAACATCATAACAGTATGTTGTGTAAGTTCATTGAGTTTCCTTTATTCTATTTATGAACTGTTATCATTGTCAGTGAATATTTGTTTGCACTAACTGGTTGGTTACAAGAAAACAGGCTTCATTGATAATGTTCACCACATAGTCATTAATCATTAGTTATTAGGCTCCTGTTCTGGAAAATTAAGAGAGAAATATTTTAGTAAATGTGATACAGTCAGTGAAATAGCTTCACACTCTTATTGTCTCCTATTTAAGGAGATTTTAATAATCGGCAGCTCAGAGATCAAAAACAGTGAATATTACAATATGCTGCAGTTTGCCAAATTCACTTTTTGTCCCACTTTATCAGTTTTGATTTGGTTGGATGGGTGTTTCATCTCTTCACTGATGGCTCTCTCAGCCTTTCTGAACATCGCAGTAGTGTAGTATTTTCCTTTGTTTATCTGAACCATCTCATTGATCTTCTTTAGCAGCTCTTTGACCTGAGAGGGATCTTTATCTCTGTTTTCAAGAACATGATATACTTGATTACATCGACAGATGAAGTTTGAGAGAGCTTTATCTCTACTTATTATGTCTTCTATGGTGTCTCCATCTGCCTTCAGGTCATCTCCACAGGTGAACAACACCATAGTGAATTTTGCTGCTTCTTTTCCGAGCCTCTTCTGAATGTTATTCACAATTTCTTGGTCTTCTTCAATGAATCTGCCCCCCTGGAGCACGATCAGGATCACATGAGGACCAGGATGAGCCAATGAGATGCAATTAGTGAGCTCCCTCATCACCTGGTCTTCAGTCAGCCTGGAGTTTAACAGACCTGGAGTATCAATCACAGCCAGGGTCTGCCCTTCAAACTGTCCTTTTTTCTTCTGACACTCTGTGGTTGCAGACGGGTTGGACTGAAAAGCTTTGTGCCCTAAGATGGTGTTTCCTGCTGAAGTCTTTCCAACTCCAGTTTTCCCAACAAGTACAATCCGGAGCTCTTCTTCCTCTGCTTTTCCTGCACCTGCTGGACAGTAATACACAAGTAGTAGTAGTAAATAGTAACTCTAAATTGGCTGTAGTTGTGAATACGAGAGTGAATGTGTTGGCCCTGTGATGATCTGGTAGCCTGTCCAAGTGTACCCCACCTTTCACTTTATGACAGCTGTCTGGATTCTGGTTGATCCTTCTTTTTTAAACAATCAGAGGCCACAGACTTTCCACACAGAATTTTAAAGTAATTCCTGTCACATGTTGTATAACAGCCCTGCTGCTCGCTTTTTAAAATAATCTTTATATAATGAAGATAAGTGGTATGTTTCCATTTATTGTGCAAACACTGAAAAGATACTCAGCTTCAGAAAAAAAAATCATGTTAGCAACACGTAATCATTTTAAACTAAAAGATGTTAAATAATCCCATTGATTAAATCTTCACTTTATGAAAAACAAGTGAAATTAAAACTTTCTGATCTCAAAAAATTTATAGATGAACCATTTACTGAAAAAAGCCATAAAAAAATCATAATTATGCATGTGGGTTTAAAAGATTTTAAAGATTTTACTTCATTGAGCTGCAGCTAAGTTATAATTATTCCTGCAGTAATTTGTATTATATTTGTTATGTTGTTGTGAGTTTTGCAGATATCAGCTATACAGGTGTCTGTTTTGGCTTCAGTATTATGGAACTTAATGGTGCTTGAATTTTTTTCTGTATACATCTGCAAAACATAAGAAGCATGCAGCTAGCCAACAGTACAGCTCACCTGGTGATGGTGGGGTTTGGAGGTGAAATGGGAAATTATTTCTGGAAATAGATTCTTTTTGAGTTTTTCTGATTATCTAATTAATTTTTTTAAATTATTTTTTTATTTGGTGCTTTGAGCACCACATGCAATTTTCTTCTCCTCTGGCAATAATAATAAAAAGGCACTACAGGCCGAAGGCAAAGAAGGGAAGGAAAACATAAATACAAGGTCACCACTGGACTTGAGTACCTCTAGAAACAGCAGCTGAATTCTCTCCCTGAGCCCATCCGTCTGCTTCTTCAAGCACCATCGCTGGATTGTTGCTCTGAGGTCTTTTCATGTCCTCTCTTCTGTTTTCCCCTCTGTCAGTCTCTGTGCATATTTCATCAGCGTAGCTTGTTCTTTTTTTTTTACTTAGCATTTTGCTGATCTTCTCCAGCAGCTCTATTACCTGAGCAGGATCAGTGCTTCTGTTGTTAAAAACATGATATCCTCCTCCACACTGACGGATGAAGTCACTGAGAGCTGGATTTGCACTGATGATATTATCAATATTGGCTTTATCTGCCTCTAGATCGTCTCCACGGGTGAACAACACCATAGTGTAATGTGCTGCTTTGTCTCCAAACATCTGCTGAATGATTTTCACAGCTTTTTGTTGTTCTTTGGTGAATCTGCCAGCATGGATCACAACCAGGAACACAAGAGGAGCAGGCAAGGAGATGCATTTACTGATCTCTGTCTTCACCTGCTCCTCAGTCACTGTGGTGTCAAACAGACCTGGAGTATCAACTACAGTCAGAGTTTTACCATAAATCTCTACTGTTTCCTCCTTACACTGTGCCCTAGGCGACACAGGAAAAGCATTTGTTCCTAAGATGGTGTTTCCTGTTGAACTCTTTCCAGCTCCAGTTTTCCCAACAAGAACAATCCTGAGGTCTGCTGTTGGGGAACATAACAAAGACATCAGTGATGATGTAAAGAAATCCAGGCTTTATCTGAAAACAACAGTTCTTCATACGAACGCTAGAAAAGAACCCATCTACTGCCTTTAACCCTTTAAGACCTACCATAGAACCAAGTCCGCCAGAGCTTATATTATATTTTTACCTGCTGTGGAGCCATTTTTGGGAGCATTTCAAGTTGCTATACATCAATACAACCATTACAGCCTAAATTTTAATAATATGCATGCACTAAGTGCATAGTAATTACATAAATTGCAAAAAAGTGCAATAAACTACAAAAAAATTTAAAATTGTTTTTTTTAACATATATTTCTAGTTAGAGAAATTTAAGAGGCTTATCCCTCAAAACTGTAAATACAAAAAAGTTGCACAAACTAGTTTCCCACCACAGGAAATTTATTTTGAGTGTCTTCATAGTTTTATTTTTGAAATACACCAATTTCTATACACGGCAGGAAAAACGAAAATAAATATTATACTGCAAATTTGCAAAAAAGCAGCATATGCATCAAAATAAACTATTTCCAGCAGTGCAATATGAGTCCTAAGCATCCCAGAAATGACACAAAGTCATAAAGTCAAAACATAACACTATAGGCTCATGAGGCCTTGATGGTAAAAAACTACATTTCTGCAAAAATTACGTCACTTCTGGTTTCGGGCAGGTCATGGCGGACATGTGATAGTTCGCGCTGATGGACGTAGGAAGTGTTATGAACAGCTGATCGGCTTGGCAAAGCGTGTTTCTGGAATATTATGTTTTTGTTGCTGCAAGTTCTTTTTATGCAGTTTTTGCAAAGCTTTATGTGGAAGGAAACTGTGACTGAGGACAAGCTGATGGCATAAGATGTAAGTACAACTCCTCCGGTTTCATATGCAACAAAATTTATTGCGCTAGCTTACGTGGTTGCAGTGCTACTGGGATTTAAAAATAGTTACGCAAAACGGAGCGTGCCCGTTGTGACCGGTTTTAAAGGGTTAAAGATGAATGATCCATTGTCAGAAAAGAAAAACATCAGAAAACAAATGGGCTCAGCTCTGAACAGCATAAGGGCTGAATGAGTTTTAGGACAGAGCTGTAAAAGAATCTGGCCCAAGGTTCCGTATTCTGCTAGAAACACTGAACGCGAATAATGTACATAAAACAAAATGTACAGGTAAACGAGAGCATTATGATGTGTTGTTAGATATTAATTCTTTACCAGTATAAGCTATTGACAGCATTTTACAGTGTTTTTTTACTCTAAACATTATACACAGGTAAAAGTGAAATTAGTATATTAATGAACAATTACACAATGCTGCTGACTGTTAGTTCGACTGCTGCAAGAACAAGCAAAGAATCCAAAACCGCGACACTCAAATCATTGAGACATGAGAGCTGATTTCTGTCTGCAGCTGCTTTAAACCATAAATCTGCACATCCTCCACTGAGAAATTAACAAGGTCGGTATGCCAGGTCTCTCTTGGAAATGAGATTTGAATCTTAATTAGATTTTTACCTGGATAAACAAAGGATTATAAAATCGTAAGAAGGGCACCTTAGTTTGAACTTCATTATATTAAATTTTGTGTAATATATCATGATATGTATTATCAGAGCTATTTTTTTGTAAGACTTTGTAATTTAGTAATATATTGTATTATTTAATGTTGGTACTTTAACTTAATTGTGACTGTTCTTACTGTCTTGGAGGAAATGTGGCCATATAATTTCTACTAATATAAAGTGTTCTGATTCTGAAATCCTCTCAGAGCTTTGGAACAAACACTCAGACATCACAGAGTACTTCACAGAAAAGGAACCGTCGACATATAGATCAGGTCAAAAGGTCAAGAGTGTCTCTTTATCTTTAGTACTCATCCACATTTATGTGAACTAGAAATGTATAACACAAAAGACATTTGAACAATATATATATATATATATATATATATATATATATATATATATATATATATATATATATATATATATATATAAAATGTATACATGTACTCACTGCTGTCCATGTTTGTCTGTTTCAGTGTCTCTGCTGCTGAATGCTTTCTTTCGCCCTCAGCTCTCACTTAAAACCTGCTCCAGTCTCCTCCCCTTGAATGTGTCACTCCCTGTCACAGATCAGACATCAGAAACTGCTGAACTCTGAGCACTGAGTGGGTAAAACTGCTCCACCTGCTGGTATCAGTGGGAACCTGCTATCAAACAGCAAAAACATTATATACAGTGCAGTTTCACAGAGTCCTGATTCGGTGGTCATCCATCTGTGTGCTTTATTAATAAGTCTATGACTCTCCACTGGATATGATTTGGTGGGTTGACCAGAATACAGCAGTGTTGAACTTTTATCAATAAAGTGACAATTGTTAAACTTCCTGTATTAGTTCCAAAAGTTATCAGCAAAATTTGTCCAAACAGTTGTTTTTAGATATTGCAAGGTTACTTTAATTTATCTACAGAAAGTACAGAAAGACAGAGTGCTAAAACACTCAACAGACAGTGTTGGGGAGTAACTGAATACATGTACCGGCGTTACATATTTAAAATACAAAATATGAGTAACTGTATTCAGTTACAGTTACCGTTTAAAAAGGTGGTATTCAGAATACAGTTACATTGTTGAAATAAATGGATTACATGGCGGTCTTTTCCTGTTTCATATGTTAGGCTATGCCATCTGTATTTTTGGTAATTCCACGCCAGTGGAATCCCAAACAATACGCGCAATAAGAGGCTCTAATGCCTGTGTCTCAATGTTGCGGCCCATGTGACCACATAATGACGTGAAGAACTATTTTTATTATTAAAATTATTATTCAACAAATAACTTTAATATGAAGGCAATAGGCAGAGAGTTACAGGCATAGCCCTAAAGAATGTAGCCTGATGAGCAGTGTAGTCCGTGCTGCAGGGAGAATGGACTGAAATACCCGTTATGTGTCACGGCGGGGTGCGCCGATAAGTTTAGTTTACAGGACCCAGAAGCAGACACTAAAAGGCGGAGTTGCTGGCTGAACAGAAGACGATCCTTTATTTGGATTTTGGCACATGAAAAAGCATGAAGCTAGAAAAACTAAGAAAACTGTGAACACTCAGAAAAGTAAAGGACTAAGAAACTCAGTGAAAATACTATGACAAACTATGAACACTGAGTAAACTATGACGAAACACTATGAGGATGCAAACAGACAACCTGACAACGAAACATAGAAAACGGAGGACTTAAAAACACACATGAGTTGATCAGGGGAAGTCGAGACACATGAGGAAACAGCTGACAACGATGAACATAACGATGCACAGGAAATGTAAACTCAAACACAATGACATGAAAACTGGACTTTCAAAATAAACAGAAAAACATGACAAGACACAGGCATGACAACATCGACCAGAACCATGACACATAAGACACAATAAACAACAATGGGAACACCGCTGACACACATGAACCTAATAACAAGGCAGGGGAAGGGAACCTAAATACAGTGAACAAAGAACATACTGGACTCTTACAACATAACACAGGAAACATGAGGCAGACCATACAACATGGGCTTGACACATGAAACATGTTGTGGAAATTTTAATTACCAAAGCCTGCAGACACGATGAGTTGTAACAACACCTTTATTTCAGCTATCTCATGCATAAGGAGGGATGTCAGTCAGGGGGCACTGAAAGTCGTCTTTGACAATGAACAATTCAATTCCTTTTTATACACAGTCGCAGAACAAAAGGCTTTTACAGTTGCAGTTCACACCTTGGCTCTAAACAGGAAGAATCACCTGTGTGAATCTCCCACACTCTGGGGTCAAGTCCTCCTGTTCACCAGTTTCTCACCGTCTGTTTTCCGGCATGAATGAGGTGTGAAACTAAGTAACATGAAAGCATTTCATCAAGAAATACATTAAAGGACAATACATTAAAGAGAAATCCCACAACAGTTCCCACCCTCTTGATTGCATCTCAATCACTAGTACCAAGGATTTCTCTTCCTAACATTCTGTTAATTACATCAGCAATATTGCACACTCAAAAGGTTTCACAATATGCATCATTCTTACAGTGTCAGGAAAATAATTTCACTCATCAAAATCATCCTCGCTCTCACTATCATCGATGTAATCTTCAGCCTGCAATAGGGGGAGCTGCAATTTGGGAGACTCGCTTTCTCTTGTCAGTGCCACTGTGATTAATCTACTCAGTACGGAGGCATGGGATCAGACAACAACCGCAGCATGTGAGAATGGCAATAAAAGTGGCTATGGACATTAGCAACGACATTACTATGGCCTTATACTTCCCAAACTGTCTGTTGACCCACCCGTCTAATGGGTTAGTAATGCCGGAGTCCTCTGTCATTTGGGATGACAGTGTTCGCAAACCTTCCAAGGCTCTGGTTATAGTGCCATCTGGGGCTGTGTTGTTTGGAATGAAAGTGCAGCACAGAGGACCTACCATAGTGCAGACCCCCCCCCCCCCCTTTTTCAGCCAAGAGCATGTCCAGAGCCATTTGATTCTGCCAGGCCATCAAGGATGCGGCAGCCAGCTGTTCGGATAGGCCCGCCACTGCATCCCGTGTCAGATTGGCCAGTCGTTGGACATTGTAATGTACATAGTTGATTCTGTCCACATTCTTATTCGGAGTTACCCATAAGAAGATGGACTCAAACCCCCCTGCAACCTGGTTGGCCAATTTAAACTCATCAGGGACACCTCTAGGGATACCTATAGCATCTATATAAGTTGGGGAGTTTTTAGCCAAATCAAAATCTTCCGTTGTGGTGCTATGGGCCCTTCCCACATGGGCCTCTGCATGGGACCCTGGTAACACTATAGGGAATGCCAACCTCACAATGGTGCAGGTTCCTGACCAGCCGCTGGACAGTGTCTCTTAGCACCTTGTCACCGCACCACCAGAACAGATCGGCTCGAGCCACATTAATGTTGCTCATATTTTCCCATTTTGTGACATTTATTATTTTAGCACACCATGAATCTTCAGGAGCTCCTACGGGGGTGGCATTTATCCTGGTTAGGCACGTATAATTTCCGGCCTTCAGGGAGAAAGCGCGGGGGGGTGACACTTTTCCTTACCACTGGGAAAGGAGTACTTAATACAGCGCAATCATGGTCCACCCTCTCCCTCATGTGGAGCTGTAACATGCAATCAAATCCTGGCCTGTCCTCCCAAAACAATAAAGGGGCAGCCACAGTGAACAGTGTGGGGCGGGCTGCAGAGCAGGCCAGTCTGTCATGTTGTTTACCCTGGCTGTGCATGTTATCCAGTCAAGCCAAGTATTTTTGTCTAGTAACCCGTCTCTACTTGCACGACATTCTCTGGGGAGGTGATATTCAGATAATTTACGAAGGGGTGCGCAAGTGGTTTGAACCTTTGCTTGGCTATGGTGGCGGTGACCAGTGTTGGTCAAGTTACTTGAAAAAAATAATCAGTAACTAATTACTGATTACTTCCCCCAAAAAGTAATCCCGTTACTTTACTGATTACTTATTTTCAAAAGTAATTAATTACTTAGTTACTTAGTTACTTTTTAAAAACCCGATTTACAACCTGAAGAGGTGATAAAGCGATAGATCTCTCAGCCCAATTCTACTTTTTCTGCATAATCCATCATACAAAATGTAATCAAATGGAAAAGTCCCTTTTTAAAACTTGTTTTATTAGTTTTAATCTTTTAACTTTATGCATCAAGCAAACATGTAATTATCTGCAACATTCACTGACTGGAAGAAATTTGTTTAATATTTAAACCTATTTTCTGCACATTCCAGCTCATAATTTATTTATTTTTTTTGTGTTTACACTCAGTCTTTCAAATAGATGCAAGTAAAACACAGCAGAAAATAAATAAAATCAAAGACTAGCGGTCCTGTTGCTCTATTTTCACCTGTAAAGCAGGAGTGGGGTAGGCGGAGGTTTACCCTGGTGCAGGTGTGCCACAGCGGTCAGTGGAAGGATATGGCAGCTCTGTGAGTTTCCCATTACGTCGTAGCTACTCGGTGCTTGCTCGGAAGTTTAGGGTTTTTGTCGCTGTAAAAAGAAGTTTTCTTCCCACGCACGATGGACACTAATGTTTTTGTCACTTTTTATGGAATCAAACTCAAAGTAAGGTCAGTACTTCCACGCTTTAAACGCTACACGCTCATACTCTCTCCCACAATCGATATGTGATCCATTGTTGATCTGCACACAGCTGTTGTCACTAACGTCGCACTCGAATACGTCACTGTCATGAGACATTCTCGCAAAAAAAATCACGGTTTTAGTAACGCAGTAACGCAGCGTTCCTACGGGAAAGTAACGGTAATCTAATTACCGTTTTTGCCATAGTAATCCCTTATGTAAGAGCCATTTAAAGGTTAATTTTATTTGTACTGGTAAAATGATTAGAGGAGAAATATATATGTTTGATGTTAAGAATATAATTCTAGTTGATTTTAAAATACTGTTTGTTAAATGTATAGACTATAGAAGTGCAACATTCTAATGCGCTTTTTAGTATTTTGGGCTTCCGGCACACTGTAATTACGTAGTTGGGGAGTCGGATAAGCTGGAAGCAACACAGTTTTTTGACCGAGTCTTGCCATGTAAACTAAAAGTGTCAATAAACATATTGTTTGCAAGAAGGATACTTGGACTTGCTCGCGTTTCAATGCACGGACTGACTCCTAACGGCGGTACAGAAGAGTGAAATAGGGACGGAGTGCCGCCGCTACACCTTACTTTACTCGTTACTCAAAAAAAGTAATCGGATTACAGTAACGCGTTACTGCCCATCTCTGGCGGTGACCTCTGTTGCATTAACACGGGTCATACTGTGGTTTGGGCTTAATGCATGATGTAGTCTTACCTTCATTATGCCCATTGTGTCTGCACCGTCCTGGTCCACTCCTATGATTAAATAAAAGGAGTCGTGGCATTGTCCTGGGAAGTTTGGTCTCCTGGAAAATGGGTTCCAATTCAGGTTCTTAATTGTTAGCAGTAATGGGTTCAGGCCGGTACCAGTTGCCAATTGGGCTCTAACAAAGGAAAAAACTGTTCTTACTTTTCATCTTACCCTCTGTTGATTTTGTCTGTTCTCCCCAGTACCCCGGCCTGGAATGCCACCACACAAAACTCCAACTTGGACACCGCTTCTGGTATCCCGGAACGCCATGTCCAAATATGCACAAATAAACATCATAACCTCTCCAGCTTTCATTATAGCCTTTACAGTCTATCACATTGCACAGGTCAAAGCTGAAAGTCTGGGTAGTTGCATACGTATAGTGTAGCTCAATGTATCCGCCATACTCAGTAAGGCATTTGTCTCTCATCTTGTAGGTTGCTCCTTCTGTTGCACGAACTTCCTTGGATGTTGGCAGGGTGCCCAGCTGCTGATCTCTCCAGAGGCTCCACCAGAGGGTGATCATCAGCCCACTGAAAAGCATCAGAGCTACCCCAGTGATGAGCTGCTTCCTGGCTCGTTGCATTGTTGCAGGTAGAGGGTAGACTGCCTACTGCCTAAATGAGGTGTGGGGATTATTCTGCCCCGTTTGTCACTTCACTACAGCAATGCGAGCAGGCAGGAGGATGGCATCCAGCAGCGCTGCTACCTGGTTAGCATTGAGGATGGGCTTCCCATCAGATTTCAGGAACTTTCTGTGCCTCCACAAGGCGCCAAAATCATGCACCACACCAAACGCGTAGCGAGAGTCAGTGTAGATGGTGGCCGACTGACTCTCCGCAAGTTTACAGGCTTCTGTGAGCACCACAAGTGCCACAGTCTGTGCTGAGAAGTGTCTGGGCAACGAGCCTGAAACGAGAGTTGCATGATCAGAACACACAGCAAAACCCACCCGGTTAGTTCCACGTGAATCACGTGAGGAGGAGCCATCTGCATATAACGCTATGTCAGAGTTCTCGATGGGAACATCTAACAAGTCAATCCGAGATGTACAAGTTTCACCCAATACAGCAGTGCAGCTGTGTGGTTCACCATCCTCTTGCGTGGGGAGAAGAGTGGCTGGGTTAAGTGTTGTGCATCGTTTCACTGTGATGTTGGGCATGTCAAGCAGTATAGAAGATTACCTGAGCCAGCGAGCTGCAGAAAGGTGTGAAGTTTTCTGCTCCAGCAAAATGAGAGAAACTGCATGGGGTACCTGCACTGTCAGAGGAGAGTACCCTACAATGTCACGTGAGGCAAGCACGGCCTTCTCACACGCAGCTACTGCTCGTAGGCATCCAGGCAGTCCTGCAGCCACTGGGTCAAGCTTGGAAGAGTAATAACCCACCGGGCGAAGTGAATCACCATGCTGCTGTAAAAGAAAAGAGGACATGAAACCATTCTTTTCATCCACCATTTGTGCATATGGTTTGGATGGGTTTGGAAGCGCTAAAACGGGCGCTGTTTGCAGCAGCTGTTTCAAGGAAGTGAAGGCAGCTTCAGCCTGTGGTTTCCAAGAAATGCGATGATTGGCTGACAGACTTGCACAATGAATGAGCGCAGTAGGTGGAGCCTCCACAGAGGAGTAGTGTGGAATGAAATTGCGGCAGTATGATGTGGTTCCTAGGAATGACATCACCTGTTTTTTGGTGAGGGGTTTTGGAATAGTCATCACAGCTTCCACCCTCTTGGAGGAAATCTGGTGACAGTTGTAAGAAATCACATGCCCTAAGAATGTGACTTGCTCTTTACAAAACTACAGTTTTGACTTACTAGCTTTGTGGCCCTTGTGATGCAAATGTGTCAGTAAAGTGAGAGAATCTGCCAGACACTGCTCTTGTGTGGGTGCACACAGTAGCAGATCATTGACATATTGCAGTAACACTGTGCTTTCGGAGAGGATCAAGTCTGACAGAGAGTCTCTTAAGGCGGCATTGTAAATCGTGGGGGACTCACAGTAGCCTTGACACAACCGAATGAATGTGTAAGCCTTTCCCTGGAACTCAAAGCAAACCAGAACTGGCTATCTGAGTGAACTGGAACAGAGAAGAATGCATTAGTCAGGTCAGCAACAGTAAACCACATAGCGTCAGATGGGATTTGGGACAAAATGGTGTGGGGGTTAGGAACCACAGGGGCTCTGGGGATTACAACCTTGTTCACAGCTTGTAAGTCCTGCACAAACCTCCACTCAACAGGTTCATTTGGTCCTCTGATTTTCTTCACAGGGAATAGTGGAGTGCGAACCAGAGAGGTGGGGCATGGGATAATTACTCCGGCCTTTAACAGGGATTCAAACACAGGAGTAATCCCCTCTATGGCTTCCTGTTTCCGAGGATGTTGTCTTTGGCATGGTCTAAACGAGGACTTTGGAGTGATTACCACTGGCTCACAATCTGTAATCAGGCCTACATCATACTTAGATGAGGCCCACAGGCCGTCAGGCACCTCTGTCAGCAGGGGGTGTGAGGAGTTTAGAGGAGGTGTCGTTTGAAACAGACAGTGTGCGACAGCTATGTTCACTAGCTCAACTGAGCGGACACACTGGACTGTATACGTCATGGTCTTTTTGTAGGCTTTCATTTCTCGAGAAAACAGTACTGTGGGATTCTCTGTAGTCTCCCAATCGCAAGCGCGGTAGCACCGGTGCATAAATTCTCCCATGTCTTCCCACTGGAAGCTGTGAGCTTTTGCCAGGGAAACATGTGGGATGGATGCATCCATAGTAAAGAATCAGAATCAGAATCAGAAAGGGTTTTATTGCCAAATGTTGAGCAGGTTTACAACATTAGGAAATTGCTGCGGTGCTTCAGTGCAAACATACTGTCATAAATTACGCTTAAATAGACATGAAAATAAAAATAAGAATAAGAATTAAAAGTGCTAAGTAGATAGATACATACATGATATATACATGAGTGCAGGTGGTGATCAGTGCCAAACATGAAATGATGCAGTGAACACAGTGTAGGGTCATGTGTTAGTGGCGGGGACAGTCATGTGGTTATTGTTCATGTGTCCAACAGCAGAGGGGAAGAAACTGTTCTTATGGCGAGAGGTTCTGGTGCGAATGGACCGGAGCCTCCTGCCTGAGGGGAGCAGGTCAAACAGACTGTGTCCAGGGTGAGAAGGGTCAGCTGAGATCCGAGCTGCACGCCCCAGTGTCCTGGAGGTGTACAGGTCCTGCAGAGATGGGAGTCTGCAGCCAATCACCTTCTCAGCAGAGCGCACGACACGCTGCAGTCTCTGTTTGTCCCTGATAGTGGCTCCAGCGTACCACACGGTGATGGAGGAGGTGAGGATGGACTCGATGATTGCAGTGTAGAACTGCATCATCGTCCGTGTTGGCAGGTTGAATTTCTTCAGCTGCCTCAGGAAGTACATCCTCTGCTGGGCTTTCTTGATGACGGAGATGATGGTGGGCTCCCACTTCAGGTCCTGGGTGATGGTGGTACCCAGGAAGCGGAATGAGTCCACAGAGGTGATGGGGGTGTCAGTCAGGATGATGGGGGGAGTGGAGCTGTGTGCTTCCTGAAGTCCACAATAATCTCCACTGTCTTCTGGGCATTCAGCACCAGGTTGTTGTGGCTGCACCAGGTCACCAGACGTTCAACCTCCCTCCTGTAGGCAGACTCGTCCCCGTCCGAGATGAGCCCAATAACGGTGGTGTCATCTGCGAACTTGATTAGCTTGACAGACTGGTGGGTGGAGGTGCAGCAGTTGGTGTACAGGGAGAAGAGCAGAGGAGAAAGAACACAGCCCTGAGGGGAGCCGGTGCTGATGGTCCGGGAGTCCGAGACATTCTTTCCCAGCCTCACATACTGCTTCCTGTCCGTCAGGAAGTCAGTGATCCACCGGCAGATGGGATCAGGCACATTCATCTGGGAAAGCTTGCCTCGGAGATGGTCTGGAAGGATGGTGTTGAAGGCAGAGCTGAAGTCCACAAACAGGATCCTGGCGTAGGTTCCTGGGGAGTCCAGATGCTGCAGGATGAAGTGTAGGGCCATGTTGATGGCGTCGTCTACAGACCTGTTGGCTCTGTATGCAAACTGCAGGGGGTCCAGGAGGGGGGCCGTGAGGGTCTTGAGATATGAGAGAACCAGGCGCTCAAATGACTTCATGACCACAGATGTCAGAGCCACGGGTCTGTAGTCATTTAGTCCAGTGATCCTAGGTTTCTTGGGGACAGGGATTATGGTAGAGGACTTGAAGCAGGCAGGCACATGACATGCCTGCAGTGAGGAGTTGAAGATGCCAGAAAACACTGGGGCCAGCTCGTTTGCACAGTGTCTGAGGGTGGCAGGAGACACGCCGTCTGGGCCGGGAGCTTTCCGAGCATTCAGACTCCTAAACTGCTTCCTCACATCTGCTTCATGAATATGAAGAGTTGTGGTGGGAGGAGGTGGTGTGAAATCCTCTTTTGTGTGGGGTGAGGAGGGGGGTGTTGTAGGTGAACAGTTTGAAGGTGGTGATGGCTCTATGGAGGGGGGAGAGGTGGGGGAATGAGTGTCCAAAGTGTCTCTATTGTTGGGGCCGTTGGAGGTGTGAAGGCTGCCTGATGGCTCGTCAAAACGGCAGTAAAAGTCGTTGAGGGTGTTGGCCAAGATCAAGTCATCAGTGGAGTGGGGTAAACATGTTTCTTTGCTCATCGGTGAGAGAAATCGCAAGCGCGGCAAATGTGGAGCTCCAAAACATATATGTCACAGTTAGTAAATCATTCTCGGTTCTGCACCATTCTTCCTCATAACTGTCATCAAGGCCATGCAGAAAAAAGTGAGACGTGCAACTCAACTCTCCAGGAGCCATAAAACAGACATCTGGAGGCATGCAGTTGCGAGTCGCTTGTGTGAATTCTGTAACAAGCGGCCCCTCCTCCAGCTTCCACCCGTAAGCGAAAGCTGGAGTCACGGGGTCATATTTCACCATCATATAATCATAGTCAGATTGCGTGATTGTGATGCCATTATAGCAGGAGATTAAACTTATTTTCAGTTTGCACATCAAATCTCTGGCAAGCAAATTGACTGGGCACAGGTCTGAACACAAACTCGTGTGTGAATTTTCTACCCTGTCCGTCTACACAACACAGGGGTATGGTGAAAGTTTCTCTCTGTATGGTTCCTGATGCTGATACAGAATGAGTGAACCTCTCACCCAGCACGGGCTGGGGTGAGAGAGAATCTGAGCATAGTACAGAGTGGGTGGCCCTGGAATCTACAAGAGATTCTCCTTCCTGATTACAAACTAACATTTTATACAAGGGCAGTGATTTATAAGGCGCGCTATTTAAATGTACATATGTACCAGCTGGTGACAAAGAAACGTGTTCTACATGCTCAAAAGAGTGCTGTATTAAAGTGTGTGTGTCTGTGTGTAAAACACTTTCTACATCAATGGGCGTGTGTATGTGTGTGTGATTTTCACTTTCCTGTTCTGATGAGGTGGGCAAACCACAGCCTGAAGCGTACTCTGGCGTCCTTTCCTTTCGTTCTCAGTCCGCTTACTCCCACCGTGGGCTCATCCATCCATCCATCCATCCATCCATCCATCCATCCATCCATCCATCCATCCATCCATCCATCCATCTTCATCCGCTTTATCCGAGGCCGGGTCGCGGGGGCAGCAGCCTAAGCAAAGAGGCCCATACCTCCCTCTCCCCAGCCACCTCCTCCAGCTTATCCGGGGGAACACCAAGGCGTTCCCAGGCCAGCCGAGAGATATAATCTCTCCAGCGTGTCCTGGGTCTGCCTCGGAGCCTCCTCCCGGTGGGACATGCCTGGAACACCTCACCCAGGAGGCGCCCAGGGGGCATCCTTGTCAGATGCCCGAACCACCTCAGCTGGCTCCTTTCGATGTGGAGCAGCAGCTGCTCTACTCTGAGCCCCTCCCGGATGGCCAAACTTCTCACCCTATCTCTAAGGGAGAGGCCAGCCACCCTTCGGAGGAAGGTCATTTCTGCCGCTTGTATCCGCGATCTCGTTCTTTCGGTCACTACCCACAGCTCGTGGCCATAGGTGAGGGTAGGAACGTAGATCGACCGGTAAATTGAGCTTCGCTTTTACACTCAGCTCCCTCTTCACCACGACAGACCGGTGCAGCGTCCGCATTACTGCAGCTGCAGCCCCAATCCGTCTGTCGATCTCCGGCTCCCTTCTCCCATCACTCGTGAACAAGACCCCGAGATACTTGAACTCCTCCACTTGGGGCAGGAACTCATCCCCGACCCGGAGTGGGCACTCCACCCTTTTCCAGCTGAGAACCATGGCCTCAGATTTGGAGGTGCTGATCCTAATTCCCGCTGCTTCACACTCGGCTGCGAACCGTTCCAGTGCGAGCTGGAGGCCCTCACTCGATGAAGCCAACAGAACCACATCATCCGTTAAAATCAGAGATGAGATTCTGAGGCCACCAAAGCGAAAGCCCTCCGCCACTTGGCTGCGCCTAGAAATCCTGTCCATAAAAATTATGAACAGAACCGGAGACAAAGGGCAGCCCTGGCGGAGCCCATCACCCACCAGGAATGAGTCCGACTTATTGCCGGCAATGCAAACCATGCTCTTGCAACGGTTGTATAGGGATCGAATGGACCGTAGCAATGGGCCAGACACTCCATACTTCCGCAACACCTCCCACAGGACGCCCCGAGGGACACGGTCGAATGCCTTCTCCAAGTCAACAAAACACATGTAGACTGGTTGGGCAAACTCCCATGCACCCTCAAGGATCCTCGAGAGGATAAAGAGCTGGTCCAGTGTTCCGTGACCAGGACGAAAACTGCATTGTTCCTCCTCACTTATGAAAAGAATATCGAGGGAACAATTTACCCTGCCCGGGATAGGGTTACCGGGGCCCGGCCGGGCACAGCCCGAAGAGGAGACATGGGCCCATCCTCCCGCAGGCCCACCACCCGCAGGAGGCGCCATAGGGGTCGGGTGCATTGTGTGCCGGGTGGCGGCCAGGAGCGGAGGCCCTGGCGGACTGACCCCCGGCTGCCTAGACTCAGTGGCGTGTCTAGAAATTTTTTGTTGGGGGGGCCAGGTAGGGGCACAGATTTGGAGAAGGGTGGCAGATTTAATTGGCAGATAATGTTTAAAAAAAAAATTCTACCAACCCTTAACCATAATTCAATAATCCAATAAACCTAATAACCAAATGCACTTTTAACTCTTATTAGAATGAGATTTTAACCACTACGGTGCAAAGTTTTTAGATACTGCGTTGATAAAGTACAAGAGATACAATCAGTGCTTTGTCAGTGTTTACTCAGCATTCAAAGACAGCAATATTTGCATAGTATTTTTACTGACATGTAGAGCACATATGTTTTGGGCAAAAACATTTTTGAATATTAAAATACGAACATTTGTAACAAACAACTGACAAATTAGCCAATGCCAATGCAAAACTTTATCTGCCGGTTAAAAAGAGAAGATAATCTTCTCACAAACTGGTGTTTGATTTTGAAACAGGAAAAAAGTGGGGAAACAACTGAAAAGACTAACATTTGAATAAAACCTGAAAGCAAGTAAATACTTTCTTTGCTTCCTTATGGTAAACTTTGGTAATATTGATAAAGAACAACACTGGCTGATGATGAAATACAGTCAGCTGGCATGGTGACACTGCCAGTATTAACCTGCAGGGCTGGACTGGGACAAAAAAATTGATTATTTTCACTACAGACCGGCCCACCAGGTAGTAAAGCCATAAAGACTTTCACTGAAAACAAACCCTGCTGTGACAGTGATGTACAGTCTTGTTGGTATATGTATGATTTCTATACATTTTACGTCAGATAAAAACTTTGGTTGTAAGATTTAGATAATTATTTAATAAAAGCGAGATATTTTAAATGAGAATAAGAAAGAAAAGTATTTCTTTGTGCCCACCTTTCCCTGTTAATGCCCTACCTGGCCCCCTGGCAAAACTTTGCTAGACCCGCCCCTGCACAGTTACCAGCTGTCAGCTACATAGAAAAGGATCCTGGTGTTATTTGTCTCTCAGAAACAGTTCATAACTTCAACTCATCCATGTCACCTAAAAGGTAAACCTGTTTCTCCATCACAGCTCTGATGGTTCAGTAAGGACATCTCCTGGTTTCATCTTCATGTTTCCCTCTCACCACATATCCAAACCGACATCATGACCAGCAGCTTTACAGCTGTGGCTCCAGCAAACATCAGCTGATACTAGAAATTAATATTAAATAAATTCTAACAACAGCTGATCAAGCTTAAACGTGCTGCTGTTGTTTAGCGCGACATCCGCTGGTTTCCTCTTTCTGGCGCAAAGTGGGCGATAAACAAACAAGAGAGAAAAGCCGATCAGCTGATCATTGATCAGTTTCATGATTGAAGTAGCAACAGGAGAGGGAGGGGGGAGGATGAGAGGAGAAGAGGCAGCTGTGCAGCGTAACGACAGAATAACTCCAGCTTTGTGTCTTTTTCCATTCTAGCTAAAGTTCGGGACAAACTGCGTCTCTTCTCAGCTCAATACGAAACGTGTAATATTTTCTCTGAATGAGGGACCATTCCATTTTTTTAAGGAGCCGTTGGCAACTCTACTAACTAACCTTATGAATAAAATAAAGTTCACTATCAGTAACATCATAGCACCCACCCAGCTGTATAAAAACTCCGTCAAGCTGGCTAGAACACAGTATGAGTTATTGCAACTGACAGTAAAAAGTCAGCAACATGAAAATAAACTCCACCTAAACTTGGTTTATATCTGACCCAGATAGACTGCAGGTCATAACTTCTTACCTGAAGTTCAGTTCACCTGACACTCGGACTGGTGGCTGCCTCGGGGCTCTCCTCCTCCTCCTGCCTCCCCTTCCCTCATCTACCTGCTGGCCTCTGTGGAAGCTCCGCCATAGCCACCACCAAACAACTGAGTTATTTCTACACATCGACCTGCATCTGGCCAATCCACCACCTCTCATTGTTCATGCCGTTACAAAAAAATAAAAAATAAGTCACTGGGGATATGCCCGGTATGCCCGATGGCCAGTCCAGCTATGTTAACCTGCAACCAAATCTGCAGCTCCATACAGCAATGTTACGACTTAGATTATAACTCATAACTCTTATGTTAGCTGCCCTCAGTAGCATACTGTCTGAAATATTCCACGGCTGCAAAAATTCTTTAAGTGTTATTTTTTCCTTGGGATTCTAATTTCACCGAAGTTTACTAAACTCAACAAACTTAACATTACCGGGACATTTATTCTGTCCTCGTTTTCTTTCACCGAAAAACTGTTTCCTGCAGTGTTGTCTTTCGTGCTTCGCTCTCCTACCTTTGCTAACCTGATGCACATAGCGCAGAAGCCGATGCTGCATTCACTTACACTCGGATATCTGAGCGTCACCGTGAAAACATAATCGGACATTTGATATTTGATTGAATTTTATTGTTTTGCCTTTGGGGTGGCACCTGGGGTGGCCTGTCTGGTTGGGGGGGTGGCCTGTGCCCCCCCCCAGGCCACCCCGCTGGACACGCCATTGCCTAGACTGGCAATAGGGACTGTAGGCTCAGCCTTTGGTAATTCCGGTGTTGTTGCTGTCTATCTCCACGACGGCCACGGTTAGGACAGGTTCCTTGCCAATGTCCATAGTCCCCACAGACAAAACAGGCATCCCGATCTCTTCTTGACTGCTGTTGTTGTTGATAATGTCCTCGGTCTTGTCTGTTCTCCCCACTTCGGCCACGCCAACTGTCTCTGTTGTGGAAACCTCCGTGCGGGTTTGCCACGGCTTTATACAGTGTTAGGGCTGCATTATGGAGGTCGGCATTCTGTTTTTCCTCTCTTTTGCTTTTCTTTTCATCCAGGTGGCTCTGAGTGTGGCGGGCATGGCATCGTAGCTCCGTTAGCCACGGTTCATCTTCTCCCCCCACGTATGAATGCTTTACCTCGGCTGCCACATCTGATCTCAGTCCCCGGAAAATATGGCCGCAGAGATGGTGCTCATATGTGGAAGTGGAGGCGCCCGTCATGTCATCTTTGGGTATTCCCCCATTAGCTTCAAACACAGTTGTCATGCGATCTATGAAATCATCCACAGATTCATCCTTTCTTTGCTTGCAAGCCTGAATCTTTGACATGTCCAGCTTATCTGAGAAAACCTCCTTCAGCTTATCTATCAGGTGGGTCACTGCAGTACAATATTCACGGTTTTCTCCATGTTCATAGGCCAGGTGTCGTATCCTCAGCGTAGGATCAGGCAAGTGAGATGATATTCTCCTCAGGTCGCATGGTTTCAGCTTGCCTGCCAGTGCACGTCTAATTTCTTGACCCGTGGGACCATATTCTTGACAGAAAAATAGGAGCTGCTCACCGAACTTTGCACCCGACACAAGAGGGTCAGGTAGATGGCTTGTGGCGTCAGCGATGTCTGACTGTGTCCACGGTCTGTGCACTAAAATAGGTCCCTCGGGTCCCGCCACTTCCACCATCGGGAGCTGCAGGGGTTGTCCTTTCGCCTGTCGCTGTCTTCGCGTTCTCTGCCCGGTCTAGAACTTTTTGACCTCCTCGCTGCTGTCTGCGTTGTCTGTATCGTCCCGCTCATCATCAGTGAGAGAATTTTCAGGCTGATCCGTGGCAAAAGGCAGGCATAATATCCATGGCGGCTGTCCTTACTTCTGCTCTTTCCTCTCCGTTGTTGTGTTTTCTCTTTCGTCGCTTCAGCTCGTGACGCACTCCGTGTTTGACTGAGCGCTGTGTCGGATCTGAGTGTCATTCTTTCCGCTTCATCCTGGCGGGGCTGTCGCTCCTCAGTTGTGGAATTGGCGCTGGCATCCTCTGGCAGTGAGGCGTGTGGTGCAGAGCGGGATAGGGAGGGAAAGGAGTCCAGGTCCGCATCGGCTTTCAGGCCCTGCAAAACAGTCTGAACTGGGGAAGCACAGTGCATGAACAGGGAAATTATGTTTTGTTCTCCATGTTATACAGAAGTGGAAGAGGCGCTGAGGCAGATTCTGCGTCAGCCTCCCTTCCACGCACTTATCTAGGTAGTTCTTTCAGAGCTGCTTTGTTTGCTCTCCTTTCTGCTTCCACATTTTCAAACATTCCTTCTCATCGCTTACCCTACGCAGTTCTATGGTTCTAACTTTCCCTTTATTCAATAATTTTGCTTCTTCCTCCCACAAATGTTCCTCTATTTTCTTTAACTGGTTAACACTTATGGATCCTTTTTCAGGAAACCTGTTTACTTTTTGCCACTTAACAACATGTTTAATACACCCTATTCCCCATTTCTTAACCATACAGTCAAATATTGAGTTTTGTCCCTGGCCACCTCGTGGAGCGCTTGCCACAGCCGCCTCTCCAGCCGCTAGTCCGGCTCTGCTGGCTGCCTTACTGGATCTAGATCCCATACTACTACACGAGGCATCCCCCGTGAGGTTCCTTGCCTTCTACGGACCAAGGAACGAACACCACCACCCCTAGTCTCCTTTGAAGAAGTTAGGATCTTTTAGAAGACGCTAGGAATGTCACTCCCTGATTCTACACGAAGACTCTCCGTGATTCTACACGAAGACTCCCTCGGAGCTCTTGCCCTGGAAGGTCGTAACACGTTCACCTTCTTGAGCGAAGGCTGCAACACGCTCACACGGCCAGACACAAAACTCTCGTGACTTGTTAAAAAGGTAGATACAGCTCACTGTTCTGCAGGAGTTTCCCCTCGATTCGTCAAGGTGATCTCGGTGGTCGCTGAAGCACAGGCTCTGTGACTCTGCCTTTCTCTTTGCTTTAAACAGCTGGCAGGACTGAAGCATATTGCTACCTCGGGGTGATCAGCTGTCCCAGAGCCGTCCTTCAGCGAGAACACTGGATCACCCTGCTCACGGCGCCAAACTGTTGTGGAAATTTTAATTACCAAAGCCTGCAGACACAATGAGTTGTAACAACACCTTTATTTCAGCTATCTCATGCATAAGGAGGGATGTCAGTCAGGGGGCACTGAAAGTCGTCTCTGACAATGAACAATTCAAGTCCTTTTTATACACAGTCGCAGAACAAAAGGCTTTTACAGTTGCAGTTCACACCTTGGGTCTAAACAGGAAGACTCTCTATCACCTATGTGAATCTCCCCCACTCTGGGGTCAAGTCCTCCTGTGTGAGCTTCTGTCTCCTGGCTTCCGTCTCCTGGGAGACATTCACCAGTTTCTCACCGTCTGTTTTCTGGCGTGAATGAGGTGTAAACCAGACGTACTAAACTAAGTAACATGAAAGCATTTCATCAAGACAATTCATTAAAGAGAAATCCCACAACCCATACTAAACTAAGTAACTTGAAAGCATTTCATCAAGACAATACATGAAAGGACAATACATTAAAGAGAAATCCCACAACAAACACAAAGGGCAGGTGAGACCAAAGCCCAGGGAAATGAGGGGATCAATAAAAAAAACAAAGGCTGAACCACTTGGGGGTTTTAGAATCAGAATCAGAATCAGAATCAGAATGGGTTTATTGCCAGATGTTGAGGTTTACAACATTAGGAATTTGCTGCGGTGCTTCAGTGCAAACAATAAGAATTAAAGTGCTATGTAGAAAGAAAGATATGTGCATGAGATATACATTAGATATATACATGAGAATAAGAATTAAGAGTGCTACGTAGAAGGATATATACATGAGTGCAGGTGGTGATCAGTGCCAGACATGAAATGATGCAGTGACACAGCGTAGGGTCATGTGTGAGTGGCGGGGACAGTCATGTGGTTATTGTTCATGTGTCCAACAGCAGAGGGGAAGAAACTGTTCTTGTGGCGAGAGGTTCTGGTGCGAATGGACCGGAGCCTCCTGCCTGAGGGGAGCAGGTCAAACAGACTGTGTCCAGGGTGGGAAGGGTCAGCTGAGATCCGGGCTGCACGCCGCAGTGTCCTGGAGGTGTACAGGTCCTGCAGAGATGGGAGTCTGCAGCCAATCACCTTCTCAGCAGAGCGCACAACACGCTGCAGTCTCTGTTTGTCCCTGACAGTGGCTCCAGCGTACCACACGGTGATGGAGGAGGTGAGGATGGACTCGATGATTGCGGTGTAGAATTGCATCATCGTCCGTGTTGGCAGGTTGAATTTCTTCAGCTGCCTCAGGAAGTACATCCTCTGCTGGGCTTTCTTGATGACGGAGGTGATGGTGGGCTCCCACTTCAGGTCCTGGGTGATGGTGGTACCCAGGAAGCGGAATGAGTCAACAGAGGTGATGGGGGTGTCAGTCAGGATGATGGGGGGGAGTGGGGCTGTGTGCTTCCTGAAGTCCACAATAATCTCCACTGTCTTCTGGGCATTCAGCACCAGGTTGTTGTGGCTGCACCAGGACACCAGACGTTCAACCTCTCTCCTGTAGGCAGACTCGTCCCCGTCCGAGATGAGTCCAATAACGGTGGTGTCATCTGCAAACTTGATTAGCTTGACAGACTGGTGGGTGGAGGTGCAGCAGTTGGTGTACAGGGAGAAGAGCAGAGGAGAAAGAACACAGCCCTGAGGGGAGCCGGTGCTGATGGTCCGGGAGTCCGAGACATTCTTCCCCAGCCTCACGTGCTGCTTCCTGTCCGTCAGGAAGTCAGTGATCCACCGGCAGATGGGATCAGGCACATTCATCTGGGAAAGCTTGTCTCGGAGATGGTCTGGAAGGATGGTGTTGAAGGCAGAGCTGAAGTCCACAAACAGGATCCTGGCGTAGGTTCCTGGGGAGTCCAGATGCTGCAGGATGAAGTGTAGGGCCATGTTGATGGCGTCGTCTACAGACCTGTTGGCTCTATATGCAAACTGCAGGGGGTCCAGGAGGGGGGCCGTGAGGGTCTTGAGATGGGAGAGAACTAGGCGCTCAAATGACTTCATGACCACAGATGTCAGAGCCACGGGTCTGTAGTCATTTAGTCCAGTGATCC
Source organism: Astatotilapia calliptera (assembly GCF_964374335.1). NCBI lineage: Eukaryota > Metazoa > Chordata > Actinopteri > Cichliformes > Cichlidae > Astatotilapia > Astatotilapia calliptera. The sequence continues at coordinate 83,886,191 of NC_137424.1, read as the reverse complement.
TAGGTTTCTTGGGGACAGGGATTATGGTAGAGGACTTGAAGCAGGCAGGCACATGACATGCCTGCAGTGAGGAGTTGAAGATGCCAGAAAACACTGGGGCCAGCTCGTTTGCACAGTGTCTGAGGGTGGCAGGAGACACACCGTCTGGGCCGGGAGCTTTCCGAGCATTCAGATTCTTAAACTGCTTCCTCACATCTGCTTCATGAATATGAAGAGTTGTGGTCGGAGGAGGTGGTGTGAAATCCTCTTTTGTGTGGGGTGAGGAGGGGGGTGTTGTAGGTGAACAGTTTGAAGGTGGTGAAGGCTCTATGGAGGGGGGAGAGGTGGGGGAATGAGTGTCCAAAGTGCCTCTATTGTTGGGGTCGTTGGAGGTGTGAAGGCTGCCTGATGGCTCGTCAAAACGACAGTAGAAGTCGTTAAGGGTGTTGGCCAAGAGCAAGTCGTCAGTGGAGTGGGGGGTTTTAGGCTTGTAGTTTGTAATATTCCTAAAACCTTTCCACACAGAGGCCGAGTCATTCTCTGATATCTGCTGCTGCATCTTCTCAGAGTGCTGATGTTTGGCAATGTCCACTTCCTTAGTGAACTTGTACTTGGCCTCTCTGTAGCAGTCCCTGTCTCCGCTTCTGAACGCCTTACTCTTTTCCAGCCACAGCTTTTTGAGTTTAGGGGTAAACCAGGGTTTGTCATTGTTATAACTCACCCTGGTGCGTGATGGCACAATGCTGTCCTCACAGAAGTGGATATAGGAGGTGACAGTGTCCGTAAACTCGTCCAAGCTGTTAGAAGCAGCCTTCAAAGTGTCCCAGTCTGTGGTTTCCAAACACGTGCGAAGCTCCTCCACAGCCTCGTTGCTCCACAGTTTTTTGGTCCTCACGACAGGTTTGGAGAGCTTCAGCCTCTGTCTGTACGCGGGGATTAGGTGGATCATGACGTGATCAGAAAGTCCGAGTGAAGCGCGCGGCACCGCGCGATAGGCCCCGCTGATCGTGCTGTAGCAGTGATCCAATGTCCTCTCCTCTCTGGTCGGGCATTTAATATACTGTTTGTATTTCGGAAGCTCATGGCTCAGATTGGCTTTGTTAAAGTCCCCAAGAGCAATGATGAGAGAGTCCGGGTATGTCCGCTCCGTGTGGAGAATCTGCTCTGCGAGTGCGCACTGAGCTGCTCGCGCATCCGCGTCTGGCGGGATGTAAACAGCGGCCAGGATGAATGAAGCAAACTCCCGCGGAGAATAAAACGGTTTGCAGTGAATGAAAAGATATTCCAGAGAGGGAGAGCAGTGCTGAGCAATCACTGTTACATCTGTGCACCAGCCACTATTGATGTAGAAGCAGACGCCTCCACCTTTGGTTTTACCGGAGAGAGCGGCCTGCCGGTCCGCGCGCAGCAGATGAAAGCCCTCCAGCTTGAGCGCGCAGTCCGGGATGTCCTCACTGAGCCACGACTCCGTAAAACATAAGACACAGGAGCTAGATGAGCTTAACCCAAATGATAAATGATAAAACATGAAGCCTCAAGTTCTAACTAACAATACAAAACAAGAACTTAACATTTCCCCATACTAATAAAAGAAATAAACAATATATCATGAACTCAAAATGCTGGGTCACAGACCCAGCCCATGACAGTTATGTGTCTGTGAGCGTGAAAGAGGGAGAAAAGGGAGAGTCGAAAGTATGAGTTGTCACCGACCAGAAACGGGAGATGGAAGAATGTAAATATAATAATAACCACTGCAGCTAAAAAAGAGTGCCTGAGTGCCAGTTGTAAGTAAGCTATTAAGACTCGACTGTACACTGTGTTTGTGTTTTCCTCTAAAACAATAAGTTCCGTTGGAGCGGCCTTTCAACGCCTCTCTCTGGCTCGCGCTAGCAAAGTTGACCAAGACAACAAAGTAAAGCTAGTTTTCGGCTACAAGCCTGACACAGAACCCGACATATTAGCCAGAGGTCCCTTTAGTATGGTTCAGAGCTGTTTTATATACACGCGGGATAGTAAAAAAAACACCTTTTCTCCAAGGTGTGCTCTCAGTGGCAGGGGAACAATATGAGAACAGTACTACTAAGGCTGGAAACTGAGAAATACTGGACTGAAATACTGTGGCAAACAACACTAGAGGCCAACCTTCCAACCTCTGCCATCACAGTGGCAAGGGTTGCCAGTATGAAGAGTTGGATAGCACCAGGCCCCGACATGGGTTATGCCTGCTGGCTAAAGAAGCTGACTGCACTCTATGAGCACCTGGCAGCACAAATGAACCAGCTGCTAGTTGATGAGAGACACCGGGAATGGCTAACCGAAGGCCGGACAGTCCTAATCCTCAAGTACCCCCAGAAGGGACTGGTCCCGTCCAACTACCGACCAATAAACTGCCTCAGAACCACAGGAAAGCTCCTGTCAGGCATCGTAGCAGCTAAGATGAACAGGCACATCAAATCAAATCAAATCACTTTTATTGTCACATCACATGTGCAGGCACACTGGCACAGCACATGCGAGTGAACATGGCTCAATACATCAGTGGGGAACAGAAAGGGATTGGCAAGAATACCAGAGGCGCAAAACACCAGCTACTGGTAGACCGAGCAGTCACCCGAGACTGCAAAACTGGGCTGGCCAACCTGTGCTCTGCCTGGATTGATTACAAGAAGACCTATGACTCAATGCCCCACACATGAATCCTGGAAAGCCTAGACCTATACAAGATCAACAGGACCATAGAAGGAGATAGAAGCCACTGACATCAAGACAAGGAAGCTCAGAGCTTGTTCCTTTGCTGCCATGATTAGTGCCTCTGTGCTGCCTTTCAGTCCAGCTTTGTCCAGCCACTGGTAGGATTTCTGGATGTCAGCCACCTTCTGTATCTGTCGGTGGTGCATACCGTGCAGGGGCCTGTCCTTCCATGATGGGTCCTCCTCTTCCTCCTCTTTCTTGGGTTTCTGTTGCCCGAGGTATTCACTGAGTAGTATGGGGTTTGTGGGAGACCTGGAGGGGCCCGTTGCTATGGGCCATTAAATTCTTAAACAACCATTGCAAGAGCTTGATAAGATTTGTTTCTGGTGGGTGTTGGGCTCCACCAGGGCTGCCCTTTGTCACCAATTCTGTTCATAAATTGTTCAAGTATTCCTTCCACCACCTGAAAATGTCCTCAGGTAAAGTCAACAGTGTTCCACTCGCAGTGTATACAGTAAAGGAGCAGCATCACTTTCCCCTCCTGAGTTGCCTGATGGTCTGGCAGAATTTCTTCGAGGCAGTCCAAAAGTCTTTTTCCATGGCCCCTCCAAACTCGTCACACACTCGAGTTTTTGTTTCAGCTACTGCTCAAACCCCATTGTGCTTGTCCTCTTTGTACCTATTGACTACCTCTGACTGAAGTCCCCCGCACATCCTCATTATACATTTAAGTGCACCAGGTTTTGTCCAGCCCCCCCCCCCCCCCCCACTTGATCCAACCCAGAAAAATATGGCCACTTATCTGATAATATGATCTGAAAATCAATCATCGACCTGCAGCCTCGGGGGTCTTGGTGCAACATGCACTTATGGACACCCTTATGTTCAAACATGGTGGTGATAATAGACAAACTGTGGTTTCTACAGAAGTCCAAAAAAAGAACACCACTTTGGTTCAGATCTGTCAAGCATCTTCAGGTGTAGCAACCTCAAGCACCCCGCCCAGAGACTCCATCATGGCCGGGTATTCTGAACTGTTTTTTTCACGCATGAGCACAGAACCAACCCCTCTGGCACCTCCTGCGTGTGATGGGCCTACAGGAAGGTGGGCACATGTCCCATTTTCAGGCTACGCCTGGCCTCCAGATGGGCCTTAGAAGAACTGTGGCAACAGTAGGAAGGAAAAACTCCCTTTCAGTGGGAAGAAATCTCCAACAGAAACAGGCTCAGGGAGGGACTGTGGAGATCCAGAAATTCTTTTATTGCTGCCATATATTGGGCGATCGTGGCTCAAGAGTTGGGTGTTTGCCTTGTATTCAGAAGGTTGCCGGTTCGAGCCCCGGCTTGGACAGTCTCGGTCGTTGTTTTCTTTTGGGCGAGACACTTCACCCGTTGCCTACTGGTGGTGGTCAGAGGGCCCGGTGGCGCCAGTGTCCGGCAGCCTCGCCTCTGTCAGTGCGCCCCAGGGTGGCTGTGGCTTCAATGTAGCTGCCATCACCAGTGTGTGGATGGGTGGATGACTGGATATGTAAAGCACTTTGGGGTCTTTAGGGACTAGTAAAGTGCTATATAAATACAGGCCATTTACCATATAACCTGCATTATTATAATTGCATTAATAACATTCTTTATAGCATTATTCCCCTTAATAATATTTCTTACAGTATTGATATTGGGTTGAAGTTGTTTATTGAAGATGTTCATTTAAGGATCCTTCCATTATGTTAACTTTTAATGCTGGTACGGCCAGAAGTATTTCATACACATTGCATTGACTGTGCTCATTTAGAGTTGTTGCTTAGTCTACAGAGGGTCGTGAGCTTTGTGAGGCGCGATGTCTTCACAATCTATTGTGTTAAAGACTAGAGCATAGAAGGATAATTGCATACATGCTTATAATACACATATAATCTAGAAATGTGCCAGGCCTGAGGCCTTAACTCATTTAGCTTCTAACTGCGTTTTGTTCTACTTCTAAAATGTACCATTGACTGTAATCGATGTATTTTAATCTGTAATTGACGCACGAGGGTCGTAAACTCCGATGCTATAAAATCATCATGAAGTGTATTTTTGTCAGAAGACATATGCTGATATTTCTTCTCCTGTATGTTAATAAACTCACCGTTTGATTGCACTCTTCTGGGGCCTCCGTGGTTTGTTTCACTGCTCTACATTGATTGATTTCATAACAGGACGCCCATCTGGGGCAACCGGTTGGTGTAGGGAGAAGAAAACAGGAAAACGACATGCTGTGGAAGAAAGCCAGAGACCAAGAATAAGTGAGTCTATGTACGTATTTAAGCCTGTGTGTATACTTTTTAACTCTGTGTCAATTAGAGAAAATCCAAAATAAACGTGTTTTTTAAAGTCATTAAAGATGTATGGTGTACAATCATTCCAAACGGGAAAACAATTGAAAACAACAGTTGAAAGAAATCATTAAAAGCAGAAAATTATCATGACATTCATGCCCATTGATGGGTCTGTCTAGCACAGCCCCTCGCTGGAACGAGACAATTCTACTACAACTACAGAAGCAAGACGCAAGTCACCAAAGTTCTTTGTGTTACTCGTACACGAGGGAGAGAACTGTGACAAGCATGTTCCTGTCGCTCACCCCAGTCGCTCTCGTCTGCTCCCTCGTAGCACTGGTCTTTATTGAGGTTACATGAATATGCATAGGTTCATTAACATAGGATATCATTACATAGGTATACATGTGAACAAAGGCCTGGAAGTCCAGCAGTTCATTTAAACAAAAGGCACTTATACTAAAACAGACATAGATGTGTTCATCATACCATAAAACAATAAGAGAAGGTACGACCTCTCTCATGACCCCAGGATGTGGCTGTGAATGCCAGAGCACTCTGGAATGCGCACAGAGTCTTTGCAGACTACTAAGGATCACACGTCATCTCACTACACAATCTATTACACACCTCTAAGTATATATGGTTATATATTTCTCAATACAAATGAGAATAATAAAATATAAACCCAACACCCATGATGAGTGGATGGAAATGTTTAAACACAACTGTAACTATTCAACAGCACCAAAAAGCAAAACTATCATTTTTATTTATTTTTCTTTTAAATTTGAACGATTTTGCCACCATGCTGACTAATCACTGTTAACAGCAGAATGAACACAAGTAAAATTTAAAGCTGAAGCAGATGCAACCACAGGAAATGATCTGCAGTCAGATTCACTGCAAACACTGAGATAAAAAGAAAAGACCACCAAGTTCAAATAGCAGCTTAACACTGGAAACTTTTCAGAAGGTTCCAACAATACCTAAATGTTGTTATGAAATGAAGGTTAACTGCCAAACTGTACAGGATAAATACAACTTACAATAAGTCTATAGGTCGTTATTTTCTTACTCTTCACAGCTCTGAGTTAATAGCAGCATGTGTTGCAGGTAGCTTCTCCAAAGCTTTACCTCTGAGGCTCCATGATCTTACACCTTACAGTTAATGGTAATTGGTACTGAACTCTAATTTGCATGTATATACTCTGTTCATCTCTTGATTTGCATCTGATTCACTGAAATAAGCTGAACAAGAATCAGATTTAAACTAAGCAGCAGTGAGGTTAAAGTTCCTGAACTTTAAAGTCTCTGTTAGTACATGACTTAATAATTGATCAACAAATCAATTTACTCTGCCTTACAGAAACCTGGTTGCAGCAGGATGATTATATGATAGTTTAAACGAATCAACACCCCCCCCCCCCCCCCCCCCCACAGTCATTCTAACTATCAGAAACCTCAAAGCACCCAGGGGAGGGGGAGATCAGCAATCTTCATCTCAAGTTTATCAATCGACCATAAATCCAAACAGAGTTTTAATTCATTTGATAGAACTGACTTTCAGCCTTCTCTCTGACTGAGAAACATAATGACTTCTTTTTATATATTAGTGTTAAAGATTCAGGAGCATGATCGCTGACAGCTGTAGGGTGAATCTCAGTGTCTGAAATGTCACTCAGCAGTGAGCTGCTGACTAGGAAATAAGTAATGGACATGTGAGAAGAAAAAATATTCCTTACGGTTGGGGTGAAGGGAGCGCCAAGCATTGCAAAGCCCAAAGTCGCTTATGTACTGTTTGATTATATTTGTGGACTGCCAATTGCGCTGAGTTCCCGCTGTATTGAGCCTATCCATGTCTTCATTTAGTCGTAGTTTGAGGTTGCCTCAAAGAACAAGCGTGCAATCTAGGTGTTCAGAGAGTGCACTAAAGAAAATGGGTAAGAACGAGGGGTCATCAACAATTGGACCATATATACTTACAATACATAGCTTTTTGTTAAGTATAGACAATTTAATAATTTTGGAATCTACCCTCTGGATCTATAATTGTCTAGTACTGTAAATTTAATATTTTTATGTATTAAAATTGCTACCCCCCTTTGTCTAGATAGCAGGCTGAGAACACATTAGGAAAATCAGGTGTTTTAAGTTCTTCTTGTCGAGATGAAATATTATTTTACATTCATAATCTATGTTACTATTCATAATCTGTAGTATTATGGTTGCATCATTTATGATTTATCATTATTGTCATTTCATTGACACATTTATTGAAACTGTTGATGTTATAGTAAAGTCTGTATTTCAGGTGTTAGCATAAGCACATAATAATCTTTCATTGCAGGTGCAACTGTAATCATGTTATACACATATTGCATAATTAATGGTTTGAAGCTACAGGCAGCGCTGTCTGGCCAATCAATGGAGCAAAGTTCAGCTATTGAAAGGTTGCCTACATGTTTACAGTATAATTTACTACATGTTGCCTGTGTGCATTTAGTAGCCTGCTGCACTGGAGTTTGCCTGGTAACAGATGACGTAGAGGGAGGTCATGCGCTAAGGTTAACAACACAGACACATAGTCTGCCTGAGTAAACTGATTGCAAATGTTGTGTACCTGCATACGTGACAGTTTAGTTCTGATAAGCCCAGAAAAGTGTAATAACAAGATGCATCTGGTAGGCGGTGGACGAACAAAGGAAGTAGCTGTTCCAGTAACTCGCTGGAGTTACTGGAACATGCATCTGCGGTGACGCATATTGCTTGTATAAATATCACACCCCACCTATTGTCAGGCGGGAGATGGAGCCTGATGTTTTGCAGAGCCCGTCTTCACCACATATACAGTATGTGTTTTAATAAAATCATCTGATTTGACCCACTATGGACCGTCAGTCGTATGTCTCTTCTCAAATTCAAACCTTAACATTCTGTAACTGTGACAGGTCTGTGTGTCTCTTGTAATAAAACAACATCTGCATGTAGTTTTTTAAGGTGGTTAAATATCTTTAACCTCTTTTCTCTGGAGCCAGCTCCATGTAAATTCTATGTAACAAACCTTAGTGTATGTGTCACGGTTCTGGGTCTGTTGGACCAGTATTTTGAGTTTATTGTGTTTTGATTTAAGTTTGCATCAGGGATTGTGTTCTTGTTCTCTTGAGTTATGGTGATGATTATGATGTCTATTATTAGAGTTCCATGTTTCTGTTTATCTGGGTTTAAGATGTGGGTTTAGTTTCATATGTCATTTCCTGTCTGTTTTTCTATGTCGAGCCTGCGTGTGATGTTTTATTGTGAAGGTCTGCGTCTTATGTGAGTGTGTTCAGTTTTACCTCTGTCTCGTCTTACGGATTATTCCCAGCTGTGTCCACCACCTGTGTGTAATTCCCGTGTTTCTCTGTGTGTATTTAAGTCGTGTCCTCCGTCATTGTAGTTGCTGGTCCGTCTGTGTAACCACCGTGTCTCGCTCGTGTGTTCACCCTGCTGTTAACCATCGTCTGCTTCTGCTCGCCCTGCTTCATGTTCTGGTTTCTGTGCTATAGTTTAGCTGTTCCCTGTATAGTTTAGTTCGAGCTCCATTTGCTGTTTGTCCTTATTTTGTGCTCAATAAACCACCCTCACTTCTCCACTACTGCCTGCGTTTGTATCCTCCTTCATTTCCTCCACACGGCTCCTCTCACTCGCCGTGACAGTATGTAGCTAATGTTGCACGCTGTTTGTGATGCTTACACGGGTGAGGTAAATGGAAATACATAATTCATGTGTAAATAGATCAATAACATTCTCTTTAAAAAAATTATTTTCTATGTTTAGCTGGGTCACATTCTTGGTAAGAGACTTGACCGAGTGCCGTAGGATGGCGTTTTAAGCAGCGAGTCTTTCCACCTGCTGCCGGCTGAACTCTAGGGATTCCCTCAGGGATTCAAATTCCCGGTGTAAAACCTCCACCAGGGACAGCCTTGCATCGAAGCTGAACAGTTGCGTATTGATTAACTCCAAGATATCAGTAGTGTCTTTGCCCGCAGGCGATGCTGTGCCGGGGGAGTCTGCCAGGCAACATCTTTTTGATGACGGCGTCTCATTTATGGCCGGGGAGGATGGCTCTGGGCCTTCTTCACCTACAGCATTCTCTGTCACTTGCCTTCCCATCACTCAACCAGTGACAGCTGTAAAAAAGAATCTTCAGGTCAAAAAACAGCCAGTTCAGCTCTAATTTCTTATAGTCCTCTAACAGCAACCTTCAACTGATGCATTTTTGTGTTTTCCAATACAAAAGTGTCAAGCTATGAGTCAGATGTTCAGAAAAGGGAAGACATTTAGTTTGTTCAATAAAATGTTTCACAATTAACATCCGACAGGGTTTCACTTGCTGTTGGGTCGCAAATTTTGAAGCCAATATGATAACCTTATCACGCTATTGATGTGAAGGTCCAACTTATTAGCTCCAATTATTATTAAACCACTTAAAAAAATCCTCTGTAACAGAGCAGAATTCTTAATACAGAGTTTAGTAAACAGTGTCATATGAACAGAAAAAACAGTAAAAGTACAGTATGTGTCGCGGTTTGCTAGGGCAAGCCGTGGGGATGTTGGAGAAAGGACCCAAACGCTGGACTTAGTGCAATGAACAGTGCATTTATTTACAGTGGAGTAACATACACCACACAATAAGTCTCCAGAGTGCTCCCTCAACTCCTGTGTTGTGCCTTCTCCCAAGTGCTGGTATTCCTGCGCACACCCCGTGCGTCCTGCAGTCCCGTGTTCCGCTCTCCTCCTGAGGAAAAAACAACAGACGCAGCCGTTATGGCACCAACTCCAGCAGGCATACACTTAACAGTTGTCGGGATGAAATATTATTTTACATTCATAATCTATGTTACTATGCATAATCCTTATTATTACTGTTGCACCATTTATGATTTATCATTGTTATCATTTCATTGACACATTTATTGAAACTGGTGATGTTAGATTAAAGTCTGTATTTTAGGTGTTAGCATAAGCACATAATCTTTCATTGCAGGTGCAACTGTAATCATGTTATACACATATTGCATAAGTAAAGGCAAGGCAAGGCAAATTTATTTGTATAGCACAATTCAACAACAAGGTGATTCTAAGTGCTTTACAGAGACATTAGAAACAAAAACAAATAAAAAGCATTATTTAAAATTGATTAAAACAAGCAAACTAACTAACTAACTAAACACACACATTCACATTCACACCTGTTCGCGCGATCTGAACCCTTATCGTAAGGGGAGCTACCGGGTCCTTCTGTGGACGAGCTACTTTCTATTTTAAATTCCCTGAATTTAAAATACTCTCTAGACCCAGTCTAGACCCAGCTGGGGAGCTACCCAGAGCTCTAAACCCACTTAACAAACAAACAAACAAACAAAACAGTATATAAAAACAAAACAGATAAAATCAGAACAGTAGATAAAATCAGTAGTTAATGTAAGTTTTGAAATTTAAGCTTAAAAGTGTGGATTTGGTGCTTTATTCAAATGCAGCTGAGAACAGGTGAGTCTTCAACCTGGATTTAAATAAACTGAGTGTTTCAGCTGATCTGAGGCTTTCTGGGAGTTTGTTCCAGATATAAGGAGCATAAAAGCTGAATGCAGCTTCTCCGTGTCTGGTTCTGACTCTGGGAACTGATAAAAGACCGGATCCAGATGACCTGAGGGATCTGGAAGGTTCATACTGGGTCAGGAGGTCACTGATGTATTTTGGTCCTAAACCATTCAGAGCTTTATAGACCAGCATCAGGACTTTAAAGTCTATCCTCTGACGGACAGGCAGCCAGTGTAAAGACCTCAGAGCTGGACTGATGTGGTCCACTTTTTTGGTCTTAGTGAGGACTCGAGCAGTAGAGTTCTGAATGAGCTGTAGTTGTCTGACTGATTTTTTAGGTAGACCTGTAAAGATGCTGTTACAGTAATTAAGCCTACTAAAGATGAATGCATGGACTAGTTTTTCCAGGTCCTGTTGAGACATCAGATCTTTTATCCTTGAAATATTCTTGAGGTGATAGTAAGCTGACTTTGTTATTGTCTTAATGTGTTTTTCTAAGTTTAGGTCTGCATCCATCACTACACCCAAATTTCTCGCCTGGTTTGTGGTTTTTAGATGTATAGATTGAAGTTCTCTGGTGACCTGTAATCGTTTTTCTTTGGCGCCAAAGACTATTACCTCAGTTTTGTTTTTGTTTAGCTGGAGAAAATTGTGGCACAACCAGTCATTGATTTCCTCAATGCATTTACCAAGAGCCTGCACAGGGCCTTGGTCTCCTGGTGACATTGTGATATATATTTGTGTGTCATCTGCATAGCTATGATAGCTTATTTTGTTGTTCTTTATAACCTGTGCCAGTGGGAGCATGTAAATGTTAAACAGAAGGGGTCCCAAGATGGAACCTTGGGGAACTCCACATGTGATACTTGTCTGCTCAGATGTGAAGTTACCTGTTGATACACAGTATTTCCTGTTTTCTAAGTATGTCTTGAACCAGTTTAGTACAGTTCCTGAAAGACCTGTCCAGTTCTCCAGTCGTTTGAGTAATATGTTGTGGTCAACTGTATCAAATGCTGCACTGAGATCCAGTAAAACTAAGACTGACATTTTTCCACTGTCTGTATTCAGACATATGTCATTAAACACTTTGGTCAGAGCGGTTTCAGTGCTGTGGTTCTGTCTAAAACCTGACTGGAAGGCATCGTAGCAATTATTCTGTTTTAAGAAGTAACTGAGCTGTTGAGAAACTGCTTTTTCAATGATCTTACTTAAAAATGGGAGATTTGAGATCGGCCTGTAGTTGTTCATTTGTGTCTTGTCAAGATTGTCCTTTTTCAGTATAGGTTTTATTACAGCAGTTTTTAGTGATTCTGGAAACACAAGTTGACGATCTGTAACAGGTCTGACTCTAAAGTCTTTGAGACCTTTTTGAAAAAACTTGTTGGCAGGACATCTAAACAGCAGGAGGAGGAGTTCAGTTGACCTAAGATGTCCTCCAGGTCTTTGCTGTTAATCGGGTGAAACTGTTTCATGGTGTTTAAACCGTTTTTTGGTGGACACAGTACATATCCTGGATCTGCTGTTGATGTACCAATTGCTTGTCTAATTTTTTGGATTTTTTCTGTGAAGAATTTGGCAAAGTCATTGCAGGCCATGGTCGAATGAAGTTCAGCTGCCACTGACACAGGAGGGTTTGTTAGCCTGTCAACTGTAGAAAATAAGACCCGAGCATTATGGCTGTTTTTAGTGATGATGTCAGAGAAGTAGGACCTTCTTGCACTCAGTTGTAAATTATAATTGTGAAGTTTCTCTTTATAAATGTCATAATGAACCTGGAGGTTTGTTTTTCTCCATCTGCGCTCAGCTTTCCTACACTCTCTTTTTTCATTTTCACCAGTGTGGAGTTTCTCCATGGAGACTTTTTCCTTCCAGAGATAACCTTCACCTTAATGGGAGCAATAGTGTCCATTACATTTAACATGTTAGCATTGAAGCTATTGACGAGCTCATTGACTGACCCTCTGGACAGGTCAGGTGTTAATGGGAAGACCTGGTTAAAAATTGCACTACTGTGTTCAGTTATACACCGTTTTGTGATCACTGTTGTTGATATATTTGTGTGGGCTGAGATTTTACTTTCAAAGTAAACACAGTAATGATCAGACACGCCCACATCAGACACAGTAACCTTTGAAATGCTCAGGCCTTTGGAGATCAGTAGGTCAAGAGTGTGTCCTCTATTATGTGTGGCCTCTGTTACATGCTGAGTCAGCCCAAAGTTGCCCAGAGTGTTACTCAGGTCTTTAGTCCCTTTGTCCTGAGGGTTGTCCACATGGATGTTAAAATCCCCAACAATAATTACACAGTCGAAATCAACACAGATCACAGACAGCAGTTCACTGAGGTCATTAAAAAAGTCTGTGCAGTATTTGGGAGGCCTGTAAACATTAAGAAACACAACTTTGGATGGGGCCTTCAGCTGTAAAGCCACATATTCAAAAGACTGAAAACTTCCAGGAGATAGCTGCTTACATTGAAATGATTCATTAAATAAGACAGCAACCCCCCCTCCTCTCCTGCTCACCCTGGCCTCACTGATAAAGCTGTAGTTAGGAGGGGTCGTCTCGATGAGAACAGCTCCACTGTTACTTTGGTCCAACCAAGTTTCAGTTAAAAACATAAAATCAAGGCTGTGCTCAGTGATTAAATCATTAATTAAAAATGTTTTCCCAGCTAAAGATCTAACGTTTAATAAAGCCAACTTAAGTGTTTTAGAGGTATTACTTGTCCCCTCGTGTTTGGGAGCAGTCTGTGGCACACGAGGTATGTTTACTATGTTTAAAGATCTTTTAGAGTGCAGCTCTCTGTGTTTTGACCAGGCCACATGTCTCCTGTCACCTGAAAGTACAGAGATTTTAAAACCTTCTAGTAAACAGGGTCCCAGCTTCTCCTGGGAAAAGTCACCACTGCCATAATCCTCGCAGCCCGGACCCTTCACACATCACACATCAGACAGCGGAGACAGAGCATGAAGGTGGTAAGGAGGAACTAAGGGGGGCGAGGCTGGGCAATGTGACTTCGATTGGGACAAAAAGGGATTGGGACGGGGGGTAGATCTGAGCCCAGCATTGACCCGCTCCATCATCTCCTCAGTGAATTTCAGGTGTGGGGAGGGGGGAGAAAGGGAGGGGGAGGAGGGTGATGGCCTGTCAGGGGTTTTGGGGACTGGGGAAGGTCCTGGTCGTTGGTGTTGTTGAGAGAGTTGGAGGCAAATAGGGACCCCTCTTCTTGCCTCAGATGTCTCTAATTTCTGAGGCTCTTCCCGGGTGGGGGCAGATGGAGCTCCTCCTCAAGGTTTCTGCTGGGCTTTGTCTGTTCTTGGAGTACTGTTTGTTCCTCTTTATGAGATAACTCCTCGTTTATCTCAGCCTTGGCACCAAGCACAGATGGATGACGTATGGAATAAAACAAGTTGGAGGTGAACAGTTTCACCCCTGACTTGTTAAAATTAAATCCATTTGCTTTAAAGGGTTGAAGCTTGGTCAAGTTAATTAATGGTTTGAAGCTACGGACAGCGCGATGTCTGGCCGATCAATGGAGCAAAGTTCAGCTATTGAAAGGTTGCTTACATGTTTACAGTATAATTTACTACATATTGCCTGTGTGCATTCAGCAGGCTGCACTGGAGTTTGCCTGGTAACAGATGATGTAGAGGGAGGTCATGCACTTAGATTAACGACACAGACACATAGCCTGTCTGGGTGAAAAGATTGCAAGTGTTGTTTAAGTCTGGACAAGTAGAATAACAGGATGTATCTGGAGGAACTGAAAGAGGAACTGTTCTGTTTTAGTGACGCGAGTTACTGGTCATCATAAGTATAAATATTACAGCCACCTATTGTCAGGTGGGAGATGGAGCCTGATGTTTTGCATAGCCTATCTTCACCACATATATGTGTTTTAATAAAATAATTTGTGTTGACCCACTATGGACTTTCAGTCGTATGTCTCTTCCTCAAAATTCGAACCGCGACACAGTACTTGAGACACTGACATGGAGTCTAACTCAAAGACCCTGCGCCGGAGGAAGCTCCGTCGCTCTGTTAAGTAGCTCCCCCGATGAGCCTGATCAGAAGCAGGTGTGTGGGAACCTAGGTGGACCAAAACTGGCAGAACAAATTCCTGATAGGAACCCTAACTCAATGTTCCTCATATCAGTGGAGGAAAAAGAAATAATTGACATTGTACACATGTGTAAATATAAAACATCTACTGATTGTAATGATATTGACATGAAAATCGTCAAGAAGGTCATTGAAGGAATTGTAGGACCTCTAATATATATTTGCAACTTATCATTTCAGACTAATTATAATTCCATTATCTCCTCCTCTGTATCAGAATAATGTCTGATCAATTGTGATCAAGGGTATATATATGATACAATCTCACTGCACTTAGCCTAATCCTTCATTGCCCTGAAGAATTCTGTGGTGTACGGACCTCCTCTCCAAGGAAAGAAAATGCAGAGGATACAGAGGAGGAGATACTGGAATTATAATTAGTATCTATGCATGCATTTGTGATTTTGTTTGACCTTCCCATTGCTCACAATTTGAATTTGTTGGAAATAACAATTTATCTTATTTCTTAGGTGTTTTCAACCTCTGCTGCATTTACCACATGTGTATCTGTAGCAGTGAACACATCGCACAGTGGCCTGATTTTTCTTGCATTTGTGTTTGACCTGACACGTCTTTTTCCAGGGCAACCCATCACACCCCGCTTAGCGACACTGCAAGCGATGCCACAATGGACCACTGATCACTGCAACCCGTCACACCCCGCTTAGCGACACTGCAAGCGATGCCACGGCGCCACGGGAAGGTCAAACAAAATCACAAATGCATGCATAGATACTAATTATAATTCCAGTATCTCCTCCTCTGTATCAGAATAATGTCTGAAATATCTTACTTACTAACTACATCCACTTACTTGTTTGAAATGAAAAAGGAAATAACATGATCAGTCTTCCGGTTAGTTTCATTTCATGTTATTTCCTTTTTCATTTCAAACAAGTGGATGTAGTGAAGCCAAACACTGTCACCCTTTACAACAAAACAAAGTGTGGCGTGGATGTGATGGACCAGATGGTTCGGGAGTACACTGTCCGCAGAGGAACACGGCGCTGGCCAGTTGCCGTGTTTTATAACATGATTGACATGGCAGCACTGAATGCACATGTGCTGTATCAAGCATGCACCGGGACAAAGGAAAGACGGGTGGACTTCCTGGTGGAGCTTGCAAGGGAGTTGGCTCACTCTCATGTAGCTGCGAAGAAGGCAAGAAAAGAACAATTGCTTTGCACACAACCCTCCACACCTAGTCCTGGAAAAAGAGCCATGTGTCAGGTCAAACACAATTGCAAGAACAATCATGCCACTGTGCAATGTGTTCACTGCAACAGATACACATGTGGTAAATGCAGACTACAGATACCATGGCAGTGCCAGGATTGTGAGTGATTGCTGAAAATGTTGAAATGTACTCACTCACTTTTTATTATTATTTGTAAATATGTGTACAAATGGTTGGTTTTTTGTACTGTTTTTATCAATAAATGTCAGCAACAAAGGACCTACACCCATGTGTGTTGATTTCTCCCTAAGATGGCAAACTGAAACACTCCACTCCCCCACCCCCTCAATCACACACCCCCACTCCCCTCCCTCCAGAATTCCTAGTTAACAACCTAATATACATATGAATGACTAGCCAATTTAGCTTCCACTTCCAGCATTTGACTGCTCTCCGGCTTTTAAAGGTAGAACGGTAGAAGCCTGGCAATCCCAGTGTTAAGGCTAGACCCCCTATGCTAAGTAAGCCTACCGCAGACATGAGCGAGACAGATAAATATGAAGGCATGCCGGCTCGGACGTCGCCCAGATCAACAAGGTCTGTGTAAGGTGTTGAGGAACCAGGGCACCCTGACAAAAAGTGGGCTACTGGAACAAGAAGGCATCGGTGGGCAAGAGATGAAAACAGGGCATTGTTGGAATGCTACTACGCAAGTAACCCCGACGGAAGGGGCTACATGAATAGGATGACGGACCTATGGATTCTTCGATACCCAACATCCACAATGACGGCGAAACAACTAGTAGCTCAGTGTTCCAACATTCGAAAGAAGGGACTGCTCTCACAGCTAGAGATTGACGAGGTACAACACAAATGCTACGGCAAGGAGGAGTCAGGACGCCAGGTCAGGGGGGAGATATCATCACCCCCACCCGAGATTGGGTATGTAGCCCCAAGTGCGATAGGAGAAGGATTGTTGAGTGCGAGAGGAACTGACCTGAAAAATAGGATCATGGCCAAGCTTGAAACCTGGATCCCCCGTAGCCGCTTACCAAGATTATGTGAAGTACCCTCAGAAGGTCTGCTGGATGATGTTAATGCAGCATTACGGACGATACCTACAACCACGATTACCGACACTAACAAGCTGATCTACAATACGGCAGCTGGAGGGCAGTACCCTCAATGGAGAAGGAGGCTAGAGGTGCGACAAAGAAGGTGCATAAGACAATACAGCAAGCTGCCCATAAATGAGGCATTGGAAACTGCCAAGCAAAGACTCACAGGAGTTACACCAGAGAGCTAGAAGGCAGGAGAATAAACCAGCTGTTCTCCACAGAACCAGCAAAGGTGTACTCTCAGTGGCAAGGGAACAATAATAAGAGAACAGCCCCACCAAGGCTGGCAACGGAGCAATACTGGAAGAGCATATGGGAGAAGGACGCAACCCATAACGGCAATGCTCAGTGGCTAGTAGATCTGAGGGCAGACCAGATGAAGGTTAACAGGCACTGTTCGTCTTAGCCGATATGATGCGGGACACAGAAAGGAATTGGCAAAAATACCAGAGGCGCAAAACACCAGCTACTGGTAGACAGAACAGTCAGCCGAGACTGCAAGACCAGACTGACCAACCTGTGCACTGCCTGGATTGATTACAAGAAGGCCTATGACTCAATGCCCCACAGCTGGATACTGGAATGCCTAGAATTGTACAAGATCAATGGGACCCTAAGAGCCTTCATCAGGAACTCAATGGGGATGTGGCGTACAACACTAGAGGCCAACTCCAAGCCCATAGCACAAGTCACCATCAAGTGCGGGATCTACCAAGGAGATGCTCTGTCCCCACTGCTGTTCTGCATAGGCCTGAACCCCCTCAGTGAGATCATTAACAAGACTGGCTACTGATACCGACTACGGAACGGAGCAGTTGTCAGCCACCTCCTGTACATGGATGACATCAAGCTGTATGCCAAGAGTGAACGAGACATCGATTCACTGATCCACACTACCAGGCTATACAGCAATGACATTGGAATGTCGTTCGGACTGGAGAAGTGTAGTCGAATGGTAACAAAGAGAGGGAAGGTAGTCAGAACTGAGGGGATTGAACTACCAGAAGGCAACATTGCAGACATAGAGGACAGTTACAAGTACCTGGGGATCCCACAGGCAAATGGGAACCATGAAGAGGCCGCTAGAAAGGCTGCAACCACCAAGTACTTGCAGAGGGTCAGGAAAGTCCTGAGGAGTCAGCTGAATGGTAAGAACAAGATCCGGGCCATCAACACGTACGCCCTGCCCGTGATCAGGTACCCTGCTGGGGTAATAGGCTGGTCAAAGGAGGAGATAGAAGCCACTGACATAAAGACAAGAAAGCTCCTTACCATGCATGGAGGGTTTCACCCCAAGTCCAGCACCCTGAGGCTGTACGCTAAGCGGAAGGAAGGGGGCCGGGGACTGGTGAGTGTCAGCACCACAGTCCAGGATGAGACAACGAACATCCAAGAATACATTGGGAAGATGGCCCCAACTGACCGAGTGCTCAGTGAATACCTCAGGCAGCAGAAACCCAAGAAAGAGGAGGGAGACGAGGAGCCATCATGGAAGGACAGGCCCCTGCACGGTATGTACCACCGGCAAATAGAGGAGGTGGCTGATATCCAGAAATCCTACCAGTGGCTGGACAAAGCTGGACTGAAAGACAGCACAGAGGCACTAATCATGGCAGCACAAGAACAAGCTCTGAGTACAAGATCCATAGAGGCTGGGGTCTATCACACCAGGCAAGACCCCAGGTGCAGGCTGTGTAAAGATGCCCCAGAGACAATCCAGCACATAACAGCAGGGTGCAAGATGCTAGCAGGCAAGGCATACATGGAACGCCATAACCAAGTGGCCGGCATAGTGTACAGGAACATCTGTGCCGAGTATAACCTGGAAGTCCCGAGGTCAAAATGGGAGATGCCCCCAAGGGTGGTGGAGAATGACCGATCTAAGATCCTGTGGGACTTCCAGATACAGACGGACAAAATGGTGGTGGCTAACCAACCGGACATAGTGGTGGTAGACAAACAGAAGAAGACGGCCATAGTGATCGATGTAGCAGTTCCGAATGACAGCAATATCAGGAAGAAGGAACACGAGAAGCTGGAGAAATACCAAGGGCTCAGAGAAGAGCTCGGGAGGATGTGGAGGGTGAAAGTAACGGTGGTCACCGTGGTAATCGGAGCACTAGGTGCGGTGACTCCTAAGCTAGGCGAGTGGCTCCAGCAGATCCCGGGAATAACATCGGAGATCTCTGTCCAGAAGAGCGCAGTCCTGGGAACAGCTAAGATACTGCGCAGGACCCTCAAGCTCACAGGCCTCTGGTAGAAGACCTGAACTTGAAGGATAAACCGCCCGCGGGGGCGTGCTGGGTGTTTATTTATATATATATATATATATATATATATATATATATATATATATATATAATTTTTTTTTTTTTTTTGCATATGGGGTGCATATGTATCGAACAATACAAAATTTGTAATTTATTTTATCAACTTTCCTTCTGACGATGCTGTCTGTGTTGAGCGCTCAGTGAATCTGCATTCGACTACTCCGCCTAGGCTGCACTGTCGAGCGCAGATCCACTGAGCGCTCAACACAGACAGCATCGTCAGAAGGAAGAGTGCAGGGCAAGCTAGCGAGACAGAAGTTAAGCTCTCCTTGCAACATGGACCTCCCCCACCCTCATTCAGATCTGGCGTTTGGAATTATTTTGGTTTTCATGTGACGTATGACCCTGAAGGTAAGCGAGTCATGGACTAAAGTAAAACAGTATGTTGGATGTGCCATGCAATGCTCAATTACATGGGTGGGAGCTAGTGTGTTAGCGCAGTTAGCTCGTTAACGTGTTGGCCGTCTAGCCCCATGCACGGGGCGATCGGCGGTAGCTCGTCAACGGAGATTTGCCGTGTTGTGGCGTTAACGTGATTTCAACGAGATTAACCTGAAAGCACTAGTGGGAACACAACGAATATGACTGCACATTTACGCCGACATCATCCTAGTGCAAAGACAAAGATGAGTGATTCCTCAATCAGATACAGGGCTCGCAATATCGCTAGCCCAACGTCCCGGGGCTAGCGATTTTTTCAGTCGGGGTACCAAAATCTATCTCTGTCACGGACCCAGCTCTGGAGGACTCGGGGTCCGTAAGCAGTTTTGACTGGTGATGTTGTTGTTGTTGTTATTATTATTATTATTATTTTGGTGATGTGTGTGTTTTTCTGCACTGTGCTGTGTTAGTCTGTGTCCCACTCATATGTATAGGCAGGGTATGGGTGTGTATGTCTGCGGGTGTGGCTGGAGGATGGAGCTCAGCCACCTGCAGGCCTGAGGGGTGTGGCCCTGCGGAAGGACTGGCCACACCTGAAGTTCATGCCACACCTGTTGGTGATCAGGGCTCGTCGGGGGAGCTACTTAGGAGAGAGTTGGAGCTCCCACCGGCGCGGGATCATTAAGCTAAGACTCCAAGTCAGTGTGTAGCATTAGGAAGTGCGGATCGTGTGTGTGCGCGCGGGTTCAGTGTTTAACGGCTGCTTCTGTATTGTCCTGCAGGTGAAACGAGGAACCAGAAGGGCAGCACGCACAGGGTGTGCAGAAACACAACAGCGGGGAGCACGAGCACAGACGTCGGAGTTCGACGCGCACGGGGTTCGAGGGAGCAACGGGGAGTTATTGTGTTTACAGCTTTCCACTGTAAATAAAGATGATGTCATCAATGTTCATTAATATAATTGTAGTTAATATTTGACCTAAATATGTGGGTCTTATGATTTGAACATGTAGGTTAGATTTATATGCTTATCACAGTGATTCCATCATATAAAACACTCGAGTGAAGGTATAGTGTATATGAGTATAAATGACTACATAGTATATATGTGAGTATATGTCCAGTGTATACAGGTATATATGTCATAAAAAAACCACAACATTGCTTTATTTTTTTTTATTATTATGTTAGAACAAAAAAGAAACATGAAGCAGTGCATTGTCTTCTCTGGAAACTAGTTGATTTCAGTTTCATTCGTTCCCACTCCAGTAACAGCACAAGAAAACAACCTTCATCAATAACCTGGTTGATTCATGATGCAACATTCAAGATTTTGCACTTAGTGAGTATGCAGGAATTTCCTAACAAATGTGACATTATTAGACAGGTTGATAGTTTCATATTTAAAAATTGAAATATTCACATCACCAATTAATAACTATTGAGGGTAAATTGTCCTAATCTATGTAGGTTGCTGATAAATTCAGTAAAACCAGTGTAACTTTCATAAGCTGATGTGTAATGCTGGCAAATATGATAGTAATGATAGCAAATACCAACTTTCATTGTATAACACAAACCATTGTGGCAACCTTTATAACAGATATCAAGAGCCCCAAAAGCATCTCAATAAATTCAGTGTCTTTCTCTACCTGCTCTCTTGCAGAGGTGGCAGTGACATTTGGATTTTTTATCATACATTTTTTCACTTCTTTTCTTATGGCTCTCTCAGCCTCTTGCAACATTTCATTGGTGTAGTAGCTTCTTCCATTTCTCTGAACCATGGTGTTGATCTTCTCCAGCAGCTCTCTGACCTGAGACGGATCACTGCTTCTGTTGTTAAAAACATGAACTCCTCCATGACACTGATGGATGAAGTCACTGAGAGCTTTATTTTCACTAATGAATTTTTCAACAGTGTGGCCATCAGCCTGCATGTCATCTCCACGGGTGAACAAGGCTATGGTGTAACCTGCTGCTTTTTCTCCAAAAATCTGCTGAATCATTTTCACTGTTTCTTGTTCTTCACTTGTAAATCTGCCAGCTTGAATCACAACCAGGAACACATGAGGACCAGGAGAAGCAAAGGAAATGCATTTGATGATCTCTCTTTTCACTTTTTCTTGATCTTTAGTGTCAAACAGACCTGGAGTATCAACTACAGCCAGAGCTTGACCCTCAAACTCTCCTGTTTCCTTCTGACACTCTGATGTCACTGAGCCAGCAGATGATGTAGATTTAAAAGCCTTTCTTCCTAAAATGGTGTTTCCTGTTGCACTCTTCCCAACTCCAGTTTTCCCAATGAGCACCATTCTCACACACTGATCTCCTTTGTCTGTTGGGCAATAAGACATATCATTTAGATTGTTAACAATATTATAAAATAAGAAACACATCTGAAACATTTACCATGTAGATATATTAATTATTTGACCGTGAAACTAACACACAACCAACATGATGGTTGTGGAGAAATACCACATTTATGCATCACACACCCGATAAACCTAAGATTTCAAGGATGAGGGAATGGAATGTTTAGGGTTTAAAATCTCTTTTGTGAGAATGTTCTGGGCTCAGATTTTGCAGCATAATCAGAAGAACCCTCTCCCAGTCCAAATCCTACAGCTGACTTGAAATATTTTTGAATGAATATGAATGGCTGGATCAAGCTCACTACTGTCTGAGAGCTGAGTGTTATCACAGAGCTCAAACCTATAGATGGAAGTCCTTTCCTTCATCACTTTGAAACTTTATAAAATATGAAAAGAATCTTTCATCTTTAATTTGCTGTATTTGAAGATCATCTACTCACTGAACGATTCACAGGAAAAGCTTTTGACAGACATTTGCACAGCACTGTCGAACATTTATGGAGCAACTTCTTCATCAGATGGAACAAAGTACATCTGATGTATACATTAAATATAGAGTCAAAATATTAGAAATGTATTTATTTATTTATTTTTAAATGTCATGAAAAAAACTAAAATCAACCGTTTAGAAATTTGGCTCTTGAGCCACCTGTTTAAATTCTGTTTTTGTTTTAACTTTATCCAATATTAAAATGAAACTAATTAGAAACACATTCAAGTTATAGATGTACTTACCACTGGCCATGTTTGTCTATATCAAGTACTTTTTCTGTCTCTCTCTATGTTCTTCTGTTGAATGTCTTCTTTCCCTCTCAGCTCTGATTATAACCTTGCTGTAACTCCTCCTTCTAAGCACATGTATCCTCATGTTAGGCTATTATGGGAAGTCAGGTATGCATATATCAGAGTCTACCAATGTATGCTGGCTGTTTTATTGGATGCATTACAGAGGAGGAGCTAATTTCTAATCTGTCTGTGATATCACTTCTGTGAATCTGGAGCGTACGTAAACAGAATTAAAATGTAGGACCCAAATTAAAACTGAGCATGTGAAAAGCTGAAAAAAAATGTTCAGGAATATTAAAAAATGTAAAACATACTTAAGACTTGTAATGCGTTACAAGTAATGTATTACTGTAATCGAATTACTTTTTTTTACAAGTAACGAGTAAAGTAAGGGATTACTATTGCAACAAAGGTAATTAGATTACTATTTCCTTCCCATAAGCACGCTGTGTTACTGAGTTACTAAACGGTGACTTTGTTTGTGAGAGTGTCTCATGACAATGATGTACGAGCGTGCAACGTCCGTGGCAGCAACAGATGTGTGTAGATCAACAATGGATAACATGGAGTGTGGGGGAGAGTATGACCATGCAGTGTACACTCTTGGAAGTACTCACATTACTTTGAGTTTTATCCTGTAAAAAGTAACAAAAACATTACTGTCTGCTGTACACTCTGTGTGGGAAGAAAACTTCTTTCTACATTGAAAAATTAAACTTCAAATCTGAGCGAGCTCCGAGCACACTGCTACAGCAATGTGAAATTCACAGAGAAACACCCGGATCTCCCGGGTGCTGAGCAGAATGATGCAATTTTAATGAACTTAATGTAACAAACTTCAATTCACTTCAGATCTGAGTCCCATTCATTGCTCCATTTGGATCATGTGTGCTACAAGGATACCTGTGGATCCAAACAGTCCCAGCAGTGTGTCCCTTGGCATAACAGAGACGTGAGATTCCCTCACTGCAGATTTCTCCACTAAATTGTCACCAACTTTGTAGGTGACTGGATGGTGGTGGAGAGGCAGTAAAATGTCACAACCTATTTCAGAGGCGTATGTGTTCAGCCTAATATTCAATCTTTTTATTAAAAAACATGAAGTTCAGTGTTCTTTTACTGGCACGACTGCCCAGTTAGAAGAAAAACCAATGGGTCCATCTAGTTGATGCTATTGGACAGGAAGCGATCAAAACTGCTGTTAGAATAGACGAAATAAAGACATAAAGCCAAACTAACCTAAATCTTTCTCTCTCTCTGTGTGTCTGAGTGAATGGCGGCATGAATTGAGCGGTGGACGGGAGTGTCGGAGGGAGTGGTTTTCTGTTTTCGAGTTCATTCCTATCCTTACTATTAAGCGTAACTTTTTTTTCAACACACAGGTGGTTTTGTTTGTTTGTTTTCTGCGAGCTTGGTTTGGCCCGTTGTTGAGTTGGCACAGAGTTTGAGAGGCTGACATGCCATCATGCTGTCAAACAGACTGTGAACTGTTTGGTGGAGGAGGCTGGTTTAGGTTTAGGAGAGGTGGTGAGTTATGACGGCGTGATATCTGCCTGTCATATGAATGGTGCGATTGTTATCTTTCTTGATAAAATATCTAAAGTTCATGATTTGGTGGAAAGAGGTATCATTATTCATGACATTTTCACGCCCATTTTCTTATGTTAGTGTTAAGAAATATATTCTAAAACACTTCTTCAGCAGAGACTCAGAGAACAGAAACACACAGAACTTCTTGCTAGCAAGGGCAGCCTCCAGAACTGAGACTCGCGCATGAGAGACTGCCCCGGTCTTTATTTATACTTCAGTGGGTGTGTGTGTGTGTGTGTGTGTGTGGGGGGGGGGGGGGGGGGGGCGGGTCAGAGTGTGACCCCATAAATGACTTCTCTACACCTGCTGGTCTCGAAGTGCAGCAGTTAATCAAACCAAAAGGCACTTAGACTAAGACAGATATAGCTACGTTAATCCGTAAAACATAACTGCAACCAGAGTCCAGTTGCGATGAATCTCCTGGTCCTTTTTCTTGGTCCTTGTGGTTTGTGTAGAGCGTGAGAGGCGAGGAAACACATCTGTTGTTTTAAATTTTCTGTCTTTCTCAGGCAAGCATTGTTTTTTAGTTTCATTTGGATTGAACTCATTAATCAATTTGACTTTTAGACATTTCACAGATTCTTTTCTTGCTCACACACATGAGAAAACAAAGAAAGGAAAAAACAACAAAGGTCATCTGTATTCCACCTCATGATTCAAAAACCACAAACACTGCATTAAGTTATGACTCATAATCAGTTTCTCCACCAAAAATAAATCATTGTATCACAAGATTTATGGTAACTAGAAAAACAAATGAAAAAATTAGTCGAGTTCATTGAACAACATCCTTCAAGTTGATGAACAACACTTGCCCACTTTTTCTCAGTTCCTAGGGACACAAAATCATTTCTTCAAACTTTCTTGTTTCATTTCCATTACAGTTGCCATCCACCTCTGACCTCCTCTCTAAATAACACAGATATGATCCCATAAAGAAGGAAAGAATGTTTCTGTCACTCAAAAACAAATAGAAAGCATTTATTTGGACACAATAAGACAAGGTACGACCTCTCCCATACTCCTAGGATGTGGGGGTGAACGCCAGAACACCCTGGAATGTTACAGACCTCCTAGGATGAGACATTCTTTCAATATGCCACCAACTATATACTTCTAAACCAGTGGTTCTTAACCTGGGTTCGATCGAACCCTAGGGGTTCGGTGAATCGGTCTCAGGGGTTCAGCAGAGCCTCCGCCGTGACATGCACAGTTCATTTTGTGCACCAGTAAAAAACATATGTATGTCTTGAATTTGAAAAAAATCATATTTTATTTTTCACTAAAGAGGGGTTCAGTGAATGTGCATATAAAACTGTTGGGGTTCAGTACCTCCAACAAGGTTAAGAACCACTGCTCTAGAGTACTTCAGTATACACACACACACAGAGGATTTGTAAAACATGAATAACACCTACATGTTCAATTCAATGTACACATAATGTAGGACTACAAATACTGGGATATACTGTACTGTTGCCATCAAGGAGTTGGCATCAGGTGGGTACTTGTGTGGAACCCAAGTTTCCTAGAATGCATTTCAAATGAAGTTCAAAAGCATCAATGGTGGAGGTGATCAAATAAAACTGTAAAGATTTTAAATAATCCTGTTTCTGTGTCACTAAGGTTTTAAGATGCAATTATGTGAACATGTAGATGTGTAAACTTCAAATATCTGATTGGTTTATACTGATAGCACAAATTTGCAAAAAGGCTGTGATGAATTCAGAGACCTGGTCTTGTCCTTGGGGAAATTCTGGTAAGAGAGAGGACTAAGAGACAGGTGAGACGCCAAGAGAGACAGAAAAGGAGTGAGAGTTTTCCCCTTGCTTTTACCCTGTGGATTTTCCTGGAGACCTGATCCCTGCACCCTTGTATATAGCGCTTCTCCACTGTCGCACATTTCACCTGGTGTTTGTGAATAAACCCCCTGTTCTTCCTTTGGGCGAAAGAGTTCTGGGTTTGAGTCCTCCAGTTACCGTAACAGGCTGCTGTCACATTAAACACTTCACACCATCAAAGAGTCTGACGCTGCGACTTACAGCACAAAGGACAGCTGCCGCACCCTGATATGACTTTAATTTGATCAATCATTAATGTTTGGAGGCTTTCTGCTCCCACCCTGAACAAACCTGAGAACAAATAATATGATACAACACCCATACTGTACACAGCAATCTACAAATAATTTTAAACCTGCTACACCCTGATATGCCTTTATATTAATCATTGACCCTCAAAGCTGTGAACAAAATGCTAAACCTTTCCTGAAACATTTCGCTGACTCCTCATGAGTGTTTAGAGCCGAGCCCCAATTCTTCTCAGCAGTTCACACACAGCACTGACTTTGTAACTAATTAAAGTGAAATGTCAGTGAAAATGTGGCTATCAGTGTCTTAGTTTAATGACTAAATGTTTCAATGTGCTACTGAAAAAAATAAACTAAAAAAAAACAAAAAGCAGTGCTTGCTATTAAACAGCTGGCATCGTGATCTGGTGATACGCAATGTTTTTTGTGTTATTTTACACATTCTACCAGTGTGCTTTGCCAGTATTTGCTGACATCATAAAACTCTCATAAGACTCGACACAAGAAATAATCCTGAATTGCTTTATTTAAGTATCAGAACATGAGACAAAGCTCAACCAGCAGCACTAAGACCTGATCCTGAACCCTGAAGCTCTATGACTCATTTCATCACAACCCGGAAACAATATCCTACATCTGTGAGCCAGCGTGAGAAAATCCAGCCAACGACACAAACTTAGATTCAAGGCTGTGCACAAAAACAGCCACACAAAGACATGTTTAAGGACCTGCTGACTTTCCGTGCCCACCCTCAAGGCCCTATATGTATGTGTTATGAGAGTGTGAGTAATGTGGATGTCTAATTTGTGGAATAAAATTGAGGCACAGGTGGCCAGAAGGGGAGGGGGGGATGCCTCCCCTTCACCCTGGTGACACACCCGCACCCCAAGGCCCTACTTGTGTGGGTGGGTATGTTGGAGCGGGAAGAGGGAGGCAACCGGGGATGGGGAGGAAAAGAAGGGAGGAGCAAGATGCCCCTCCCTGGGGCCAGCTCCCCCGCTGACCCCGGTAGGCACCCACGTCCTTCGGCACCCACCAAGGCAAAGGAGCCCAGGCCCATCCAGATTGGGGCCTACGGCATCAGGAATGCCCAGCCCCACAGGACCCGGGGCAGCCCACCCGACCCCACCACAGAGGAAACTGTACCCACCCCAACATTCAATCGTCTCCCAGACTGCACAAGACAGTAGACACCCAGGTTAAGTTTATTCTCCACCTCTCCTATGACTCTCCCCCACCTGCAGAGTTGACTCCTGCAAGGATGGAACAAACTCCCTGTCAGCTGAAGAGCCCCCTAGTTAGGCCGATGCGCCAGATCCAAGCTTCTTACGAAAATACACTGCTGCTTGTTGTCTCCGCTGATAGACTCACAGTTTGTTGGTTGTTCATGACAGGCGACGAAAGGGGAAAGAATCTTTATTACCCCACCAAAAAATGGCAGCTCAAAACTTTGATAATGGGTCAGTAGACAAAAGGTCAACAGTTTTACAATTTACAAGAAACTGATGAACTTTTGTCACTGACACATTATCAGAGGTTGCAGTCGCTATTTTATGGTGGGGTAATAAAGGCAGAAGAAAAAGTGAAAGGTTACTTTAAGAGCAAATTTATAAACGTCTCCTTAAACCCAACCCCAGTCCACAAAGAAAATATGTTATGAAACATGTTGTACCTTTTTATGGTGGCCCAATTAAGAATATGAAAAGTGAAAGAATTTTTCTAGCAAATAGATAAGTACACATCAATATGTTGTGACATTCTGGAGAAGGGTAATAAAAGAAAGACAGAGTATGAAATGACTTCAATGTCCAATGATGTTTTGCTTTAAAGTTTTGTTTTTAATCATTTAACTTTGTAGCGATGGTAGTTCATCTGGTGACCCTTGCATGGTCATACAACAGGAGAAGAATGAATGAATCTCTATTGTACTCCCTTTAGTGGCCTGAGCTTACAGTATAAAAAACCCAAGAAAACGCTAAACTTCAAGCATTTAACATGTAGATTTTTTTTTCTTTCTGGCATTCTGTTACAGATCCACAGGTGTCCACAAATGGCTTCCATTTGACTCTAGAGCAGTGGTTCTCAACCTGGGTTCGATCGAACCCTAGGGGTTCGGTGAATCGGTCTCAGGGGTTCAGCAGAGCCTCCGCCGTGACATGCACAGTTCATTTTGTGCACCAGTAAAAAACATATGTATGTCTTGAATTTGAAAAAAATCATATTTTATTTTTCACTAAAGAGGGGTTCAGTGAATGTGCATATAAAACTGTTGGGGTTCAGTACCTCCAACAAGGTTAAGAACCACTGACTTAGAACTTAACGTCACAAAAAATATTTTCTCATATTCAACTAAAAATATGTTTAGATTTACTGATATGCAAAAGAAAATAAACATCGCTTTGACTGCTGTCTTGGGTTAATTACATTTTCTTCATTCTTATACTTTTTAAAATTTCTTTCGGTGGTCCCTCGTTTTATACCTTTAGAGAACATACAACAATGAAATAACTCAAACTGGACAAAATTGATCATTTTTTCAATATCAACTCAGGTTCTCAAAAGTCAACAACAGCATAAAATAAATAACACAAAATAATGTACGACTGAAAAAGCACCAAACGTAACTTAGACAAAATAAATTATTTAAGACAATATAAATTATTTAATTAAAAGTGGAAGCTTCGTGGATGTCCCCAGAGCAATCCTGGACCATCGGGGTCTCTCCCCAGAGGGCCGGTTCCAGAGTAGCTACATGGGAGAGAAGGACTGGCCCTTCACTGTTTTCTTGCTCCTCCGGGACGCAGCAGAGAGATGGCTGCGGCTGACGTGATGGAGGCACGGCTGCTGGACACCATTGCCCTGGAGCAGATCGTGGAGGGCCTCCCAGGGGGAACGGCGGAGTGCTTCAAATGTCACCGGCTGGCAAATCTGGAGGTACACCATCTCGAGGCGCGGCCAGAGATCCACCCTTTGCTCTCTTCTCTCTACCTCCAGGTCCCAGTGGCTACAGGCACTGAAGTGTCGCCATTCATCATTGAAGTTGATTGTTTGTAGTCCGTTATTGTCCGCAGAGTCGCTCCTAGAGTCGCACTGTTGTAGCTGTGACTCTACTTTTTCCCCTTAGCACCGCTCTGCCTTTCTGACCGCGCTGCGCACATTGTAAGACACGGCCTTGTATAGGTCCATATTATCAGGGACTAGCTCATAGGTGTCAAACTCTGGCCCGCGGGCCACATTTGGCCCGCGGCCTAATTACATTTGGCCCGCGGGGCCATACCAAATTACTATTAGAGCTGGCCCGCCGGTCTTATGCAGCGCATGTACTGCTAATACTACAACTCCCAGAATGCTCTGTTGGCGTTTTGGCGCGTCAGTCAGGACAGGACCCATTAACGCCCTCTCCTCTGTTGACTGTAGTCATAGCAACCGCGCGAATACTGCCGCGCTACCTCTCCCAAAATGGCGAAAAGAAAGAACGAAAACAGGAGCTTTCTGGACAGGTGGGAGACAGAATATCTGTTTACCTATGTAAAAGACAGACCTGTTTGTCTTGTATGTCGAGCTCATGTGGCTTTAACCAAGGAGTACAACATTAGACGACACTATGAAACGAAACACCAAGAGAAGTACAAGGACCTGGACATGACTCAAAGGCGCCGGAAAGCAGAAGAGATGAAAAGAAGTTTTGTTTCACAACAGACTATGTTCAAAAAAGCCATATCACAAAGTGAGGCTGCTGTAAAGGCTAGTTTTGTTGTAGCAGCAGAGATCACAAAATCAGCCCGGCCCTTCAGTGAGGGAGAGTTTGTGAAAAGTTGTATGATGAAAGTTTGCGACGTTGTGTGCCCAGAGAAAAAGCAAGCATTTTCAAATGTTAGCCTGAGCAGAAACACAGTAGCTGATCGCACACGTGAACTTGCCAACAATCTAAATAACCAGCTGATGGAGAAGGGAAACAGTTTCGTTGCATTCTCCCTCGCTGTGGATGAGAGCAGCGACGCCTCTGATACTGCCCAGCTTTCAGTCTTCATCCGTGGTGTGGACTCAACTCTCTGTGTTACGGAAGAACTTTTAGGATTAAAATCAATGCATGGAACAACCACAGGGAAGGAAATATTTGAAGAGGTTTCCAAATGTCTAACTGAAATGAAGTTGCCATGGGAAAAACTTGTGGGGTTAACGACAGATGGTGCACCAGCGATGTGTGGTCAAAGGAGCGGACTGGTGGGCAGGGTACGGGAGAAGATGCGAGCGGAGAACTGTGCAGGTGAGCTGACTGTTTATCACTGCATCATACATCAAGAATCCCTTTGTGGCAAAGCCCTAAAGATGGAACATGTTATGACCGCAGTAACACGAGTAGTTAACTTTATAAGAGCCAAAGGTCTGAATCACCGCCAATTCAAATCTTTTCTTGAGGAGTGTGGTTCGGAATACGGAGACGTGCCGTATCACACGGAGGTGAGGTGGTTAAGCCGAGGGAAAGTACTGAACAGATGTTTCGAGCTACGCGAGGAAATATTTCAGTTTCTGGAAAGCAAAGGGCAAGACACAGCTGAGCTCAGGGAGCAAGAGTTTCTGTGTGAGCTGGCCTTTATGTGTGATATCACGAGCCATCTCGATGCGCTGAACCTGCAGCTTCAGGGGCGGGGGCGTATCATCACAGATATGTACGCTGCAGTGAGGGCTTTTAAAACGAAATTGTGCCTGTGGCAGAATCAGATGCTACAAGGAAACCTGGGCCATTTTCCCTGCTGCCAAACGATGAACATGCAAATCTCTACTGCTGTGTTCCCATGTGCACAGTTTGCTGAAAAACTCTGTGTACTCAGTACTGAGTTTACCCGGCGGTTTGCCGACTTTGACGCCCAGAAATGTCGATTTGAACTGCTCAGTAATCCTTTTGCAGTTGACGTGGCAAAAGCACCAACAAACCTCCAAATGGAGCTGATTGAACTAAAGTGTAGTGACACGCTGAAATCAAAGTATGATGCTGTGGGCGCTTCACAATTTCCACATTTCATCCCTGACACAATGCCTGGGCTCCGCACCCACGCTGCTCAGATGCTCTCCATGTTCGGCAGCACTTACCTATGTGAGCAACTATTCTCCTCAATGAAGATGGCCAAAACATCTCACAGGAGACGTCTGACCGATGAACACCTTCACTCGATCCTGAGGATTTCCTCAGCTCAGAGCCTGAGCCCAGACATTGAGGAACTAGCATCCAAGAAGAGATGCCAGGTATCTGGCTTGGACGCATCAGAGTAGATCAGTGTGTAGCAAACTGAGCTATAATTACCATTTTCTTTGTGCAATTTGTCTTGCTACTCCCAGACATGGGCTTGAATGGTTTCACGTTTAATGATATTTTTATTAGTTAAGTGGTTTATTATTGTTATTTTATTTTTACATTTATTATTAGCCTGGGGAAAAAGTTTACTGCTAAAATTTAAATCAGAAGGCTGCAAATACAATTTTTATTTAAGAAATGCATTCCAGTGATATGTTATTTAATTGGAATTTCAATTTTGCATGTGTGCAATATTAAGTTATATATGTTTATATAAGTTATATATCGTTCAGTATTAAGCATTGCTTATTCCATATTCAGTTTTTCAGCAAAACTTATTTGAGTCTGTAAGAAAAGGTTCCTTGTTATATCTGGAGGAAGATTTTTTTCAATAAATATTAATGTTAGCCCGCGACTTTGTTCCAGTTTTGAATTTTGGCCCACTGTATATTTGAGTTTGACACCCCTGGACTAGCTGATAGTTCTTTCTGCTGTGTCATCTACTAGCTTCCCGATAAATCCCACAACCGCTTGCTGATGTTGTGTTGATGTCATCAGAGCTGCGCTGAAGCATGTCCAGTCTGTGTCATCCAGTGTGTCCTGCAAGCATTGTCAGTCCAGCGTGCGACCTCCCTCCTGATTGGTGCTTGCTGCTTTAGCTTTTCTTTGTAAGCAGGCGTGAGGAAGATGATGGCATGGTCTGATTATTCCAAATGCAGAGGCTGAGCCTTGTAGCTTGTAGAGCAGTACTCACTGCTCTACTCCTTCTTTACTTCAGACTGTGTGGCCACCCATGGCTCCAACACCATTGTGAAGTTTGCTGATGACACAGTGGTGTTGGGCGCCATCTCCAACAAAGATGAGGCGGTTTACATTAATGAAGTGAAGAATCTGGCATCGTGGTGCCAGGATAACCATTGCCAGCTGAACGTCAGCAAGACCAAGGAGCTGGTGGTGGACTTCAGAAGGAGTCAGCACAGAGACTACATGCCCATTATCATCAATGGAGCTCCAGTGGAGAGGGTGCAGTCCTTCAAATATCTCGGTGTCCACATCTCCTCAGACCTGACATGGTCTGCCCACATTCAGATACAGTCCAAAAAGACTAGGCGGCGCCTGTACCACCTCCGACAACTGAGGAAGTTCAGGGTCTCTCCAGTGATCCTCAGGACATTCTATGCAGGCGCTGTGGAGAGCATCCCCACACAGAACATCACATCCTGGTTTGGGAACAGCTGTGTGAAGGACCAAAAAGCTCTTCAGAGAGTGATCCATACAGCAGAACGCTGCTGCAGGATTGCTCCCCCCCCCTTCAGGACACCTACACCAGGAGATGCTCGACTAGAGCAGCTCAGATACTGAAGGACCCGTCCTGGCAATAAACTGTTCCAACTTCTGCAATCTGGTAGAAGGTTCAGCATCATCCGGGCAAGGACAGAGAGACTCAAAAGGAGCTTCTATCCCCAAGCCAACTGGGCCCTAAACCAGAACATGTCATTTTCTCTATTCCTGGATTGTAGTCTCCGTTGCCCTTCATGTGTTCCATGTCTCATGTTGTCAAGCCCGTGTCATTTGGTCTGTCTCATCATGTTTCCTGTTTTATTGTGAAAGACTCTGGTGTTCTTTGTTTATTTTATTTAGTTTCACTTCCCCTGTCCTGTCATTAGGGTCATGTGTGTCAGCTGTTCTCCCACATGCATTTCCACTTCTCCTAATCATCTACTTAGTCTCTGTGTTTCATTCAGTCAGTGTCGGATAGTCATACCACCCTTTCTCGTCTGGTCTAGGATTTTCATGATTTTGCTCTGGGCATGTTCACGTTTCTTGTCATGTTCACTTGTGATAGTTCCTCTTTTGCTCCTGTGTTCATAGTGTTCATAGTTCTGCTGTAGTGTTCCCAGTTTAGTATTCAGTTTATTTTCGCCACAGCCCATGTTACTTTATTTCTTGTGTTCAGCCGAAATAAAGGCTCGCTTTCTGTTTAAACATTCAAGTGTCATGGTCCTGCGTCCATGACTCAGTGATTTTGTGTTTGTGTTCTTTATTGTTATTATTCTCATTAATATTCATGGGCTGTTTTGGGATTTTAGATACTGGGTTCTGGGTTTGTGCTCCCTCTATTGGTCCCTGGTGTTAGTGTTCCCCTGTCTCGTCAGGTTAATCAGGTCCAGCTGTGTCTCCCACCTGTGTGTGATTTCCCAGTGTCTCTCTGTGTACTTATAGTGTGTGTTTGCCTCTGTTCCTCGTCGCGTCGTCTGTGTTTATACTCTGTGAAATCCCCTGCGTGCTCTCCCTGCTGTTCTCCCTTCATGTTCCGGTTTGCTACTCCTTGGTGTAGTTTCTCCCAGTTTAGTTCATCCTTAGTTCTGTTTTGCCATCTCCACTTTATGTTTGGTATTGTTAAAAAATCGCCTTCACGTCTGAGTAAGTGCTGCATTTGAGTCCTCCTTTCCACTCTTCACACGGCCACTGACCCGAGCCGTGACATCAAGTCTAGTTCCGTGTCCCTCTGTGTCTGCTCTTGGGTCCGTTAAACTCACACAACGGAGTACCCCGCCGTGACCGCCTGATATGAATAATGACCAGTCTGCAGGTGTTTTTGACATAAATCAGAAAAATGAAACAACTCTTGTGTGAGGATCTTTGTGAGGATGACAATATGTTTGATGAGGTTTTATTGAAATTGTCTCAGAAGAGGAAGAGCTCTGAACCCACCCACTGCAGTACTAAAACATTAAAAGCTACGAGAGGAAACAAAGCAGAAGAGAACAGTATGGATTCTGAAAGTGATCTGTATCTGAGCCAGGAACACCAGAATCCGTACTCTCCTGCTGACATCGTACGGTTACGGTGTAACCTTGGTTCTCTTAGTGAGAATTATCTCTCCACACCATTACATATTCCATATGTATGGGGTACGACCACCTTGGTCGTGGCGTGTGGGTATTTCTTTAAGACACTCTGGAACGCCCGGCTACGCCCCAGAGCTCACTTATAAAACAGCTGTGCAGACGTGACACCGGTTTGTTAGTTTGATCTGAACGCGTCTCCAAACGGCCTGACGGTGGAGAGATAGTCTCTCACTAAGAGAACCAAGGTTACACCATAACCGTGCATTCTCTAGCATATCGAGACTATCTCTCCACACCGTTACATATTCCATATGTACGGGGTAACTCTGGAAGACACCCCACAAGGAGACAGTGCAACCGAACCACTGAGAGTGAAGGTGCCGGGAGTCAGTGCCAATGCACCAATAGAGACACCACCTTGGTCAGGGCTTCGCAATGCGCAGGTTGAACCAGGGGGTGGAGGTACACCGAGCTGCCAAGTAGCAGCCCGCTGGTCGCATAGGTCTAAGACATGCGGGCAATGCCAGCAGAGAGTCGGCGCTACAGGCTGGAGAACTCTCACTCGCCACAACGAGGTCCGACTGGCGTGTAAGCCGGCGAAGCGGACAACACGCCAGGGGAACACAGCCAGCAACTGCAGGTCAAGCTAGGGATGTGACCCGTCCATCCTCAAAGCCGAAGCTGCTCCGAGCTGTTGACAGACGGGGGGGGGGGGGGCTGGGAGCCTAGCCTATGTAAGTGGAGTCCCAGCTACTGGGCGTCCCCGTGCTGGCTGTGTAAGTCCGTGACACACAGGCAAAGCACCAACAGGGAGCCAGCATTGCAAGCTGGGGACCTCTCACTCACTGGCCGAAATGTCAGACAAAATGAGGTCTGACAAGCACAAGTCGCGGCATGCGCAATGCCAGAAGCACGGGCGTACACTCCCCAAGCTGGAGCCTTCGGTGCCCAGGGCCCAAACCTGGAATCCCAAGAGCAGAGAGAGGAGAGGAAGTGTAGCCTTTGAGCCGCTGAGAGGGGACCATACTGGGTGCCAGCAAGAAGCGGGCAATGCAAGACAGGGAGCCAGCGCCGAAGGCTCTGGAATACTCACTCGCTGGCTGAGGCATCAGACATAGCGAGGACCGACTGGCAGTCAAGCCGGCGAATGCGGGCAACACGCCAGGGAACACAGCCGGCAGCTGCAGTGCAGCCGCTGGAGAGGAGGGCCAAGCCCTGGGGCGCGACCAGCAGGTTGCCCCATGGCCAAGCGGCTGCTGAGTGTCGTCTGTAGACAGGGGAGCCGCAAGAGTGAACTCGAGGACTAGACACTCGAGAACAGCAGGTGCTGCAGGCTGTAACACAACACACTCGCTGGCTGGCGTATCAGACACAGCGAGGTCCAGCTGGCGCATAAACTGGCAAAGCGTGGGCAATACGCCAGAGGAACACAGCCTGCAGTTGCAGCTGCAGCAGCAGCAGCAGCAGCGGCTTAACTTGCAGTCAGAGCCGAGAAGCCGCCCCACTCGATCAATGACAGGAGCCCTGCTGGCCGTGTGAACCGTGTACTGCGGGCAACATGCCAGACAGAACAGGCACTAGGCTGGAGCACTGGCTCAGGCCACTGATGGCCCAAATGAGGAGCAACCCAACGCTCATCACCAGGGCACAGCACCCACTCTGCGCCCTCCGTAGACAAGGGGCCAGCAAGAGTGGGCCTGAGGAGACACTGTCGGACAGTTGAGAGGTGTCAGCTCACTGAGCCGGCACCTGCTGGCCATATGACCCGCGACACAGGGGCAACACACTAGACAGAGAGCCAGCGCTGCGTGCTGGAGAACACTCACTTGCCAGCTGACGTATCAGACACAGCGAAGTCCGACTGGCATACGAAACTGGCGAAGTGCGGGCTATACGCCAGGGGAACACAGCCCGCAGCAGCAGTACAGCTGCAAAGACGCAGGGCTAAGGGAGCTATGCGACCTGAAGGGTCCATCCAACCACGGAGCCGCTCAGCCATCCGCAGACGGGGGGGCTGACGGTCTAGCCAGCTGAAAGCCAAGCCCCACAGCTGAGCGGTCGCTAGCGCTGTCCGCAGACAGGGGAGCAGCAAGAGTGAACTTCGAGAATGAGACACTCGTGCACAGCGCTGCAGGCTGGAGAACACTCACTTGCCAGCTGAAGAATCAGACACAGCGAGGCCCGGCTGGCGTGTAAACCGGCGAAGTGCAGGCAATAGGCCAGGGGAACACAGCCTGCAGCAGAGCTGGCCACTATGCCCAACTCAAAGGATGTCAGGAGGGAGGAGGGAGGCTGGAGGACAGTTGAGCCTAGGCTCTGAGTCCTCCCCGCCTCAACTGAACGCGACCTTCTCCGCACACCTGCATAGGCCCCTCAGCTTCTTCATAGCGAGGTGGCGGCAAGTTGGTAGACAGGCAGTTCCATCAGGCAACCCTGGTCGTCTGACCGGAACCAAGCGTCATAAACATCAACCTCCTGAAAATCAATCCTCCACCAGCCCAGGCCTCAAGGTTGCAGGGCCATGGGAGGGAACGCTGTGGGAGGGTCCCGGAATCAGGCGACCCAGACATGGGTTCAGCCATCTGGGCCCCACTCCAGTGGCAGCCAGAGGGGATGGAAGCTTCTTCAACATCCACCCCACGATAGTCAACCGCCACCAGCCCAAGCCTCGCAGAGGAGGTGCCATGGGATGGAACGCTGCAGCCATCAACCTCATTAGCCTGAGAGGCACAGGATTGGGGCGGGCTCTCCATGCCCAGCCCACCTGAAGCTGTCGTGTCAAGCTCCATCCCATAGAGGGAGCGACAAATTGGCCACCAGCAGGGCATAAGTAACCCTCACGCCCCTGTTAGGGCATGCCGCCCCCTGCCCACGAAAGGCCCGAAGGGGCAACTAGGGACTGGGGGCTAACGGGGGAGGGGCCAAAGGCAACTACTCCACCAGGCACGGAACACAACTGCGGGCAGGGGACCATAAATGCTGGGAGGCAGGGCACTCATACCTGCAACTAGGCCAACCAGGCAGCAGCGACACCATAGGCAGTAGGCGCTGAGGCTGCGTAGTAGCAACAACCTTGAGGTCCACTCTACTAGATGGGACCTCAGGAAGGGCTAATTCCCACACCCGGAATGCTCCAATCAAGAGCTGAAGGGACCCATCTCGCCCGACACTGTGCCCGGGGACCACCAGGGGGCAGCCCAGGGACAGGTGGGCAACACCGGAAAGAAGAAGGAAGCTTCTTCAACATCCGCCACCTGGCAGTCAACCTCCACCAGCCAAGGCCTCACAGGAGTGGAGCCATGGGAGGTATGCTGTGGGAGGGGCCAGCAGTAAATCAGCAACAGGTGTGGGAGAGGACCCAGCCCATGGCCTGCCTAACTGGTGTCACAGCAGTGGCAGCCATGTTCCCCATAGTAGCCTGCTCTCTCATTTTTGGAGGCAGGAGAAAGGGGAGGGGCAGGCCATTTAATGCTTTCAGAAACCAAGGACGGTCTGAATAGTTCATGCTGGCAACAAAGCAGTGCATGCATTTTTCATTTTTTGCCCAGGCACAACCACACTGCATTAACCCGCGAGCTGCGGGCGACACACCAGACAGGCTAACCGGCTGGAATGCTACTCGTAGACCGGCTAACGATTAGCTGGCACGAACCGTAGCATAATTCCCCACGGTTTATTCCCCACAGTGTTAAGCAGGCCAAGAGCGAACGCTTGGAACGCTGAATCGGTGTCCCCTCTGTGTTAACACACATAGCAGCCGAGCTCCACAGTGCCCAGGCGACAGCGTATGCTTGAACGCTGAAGCTGTATCCCCTCTGTGTTTACATACATAGCAGCCGAGCTGCACCGAGCTACTCGCTTGCCGGCAGCCGCACAGCGTGGTCCGACCGGCGCATAAGCCTTTTTTTTTGGCGGCGATAAGCCGAGGAAGGGAGACCAGCCAAGGGGAAGCAAAGGGCCAGCTAGGGGGAACCACGCTAAGGGATACCAGGGCATACCAGGGGAATACTGGGGAACACCAGGGGAATACCGGGGAACACCAGGGCATACTTTAAAGAAACTGATTTTGAAAGTAAGAGCTCAAGCACTTCAAGCTGATGAGGATGGTGATGTTTAAGAAATACTCTGTATGTCCCTGTCCTTTGTTCTCTGTCTCTCATTTTTTATGTGTGAATTGAAAATAGTCACATTGAATTTGAATGGTGCTAGAGATGAAGTGAAAAGAGTTGCTTTTTTAAAGCTTCTGGCCTGTGACATGAATGAGGACCCGCACACACAGCTTACACGTTACTACACGTTTTATTGGTTGGTGTTTCTTCCAACACTCGGCTGCAGCATTCCAGCTGCCACCCACACACCGCACCTCAGCTCCCGGCACATCCTTTATAGTGGAGACATGACCAGCTGTTGGAGCTCAGGTGTGTGTCAGCCTCCCCCGAACCCACCTCTGCACCCCTCCCCTGCAGCTGAACCACAAACCACACCCTTCCACATGGATGTAAAAAAGTTAGATAATATGTTAGTTCAACAAACTCACAGCACTGCTGACAATGAGAGTGACTGGAGGAAGGGCTGTTGGGGGGCGAGGTCTTTTTTTAGTCAGAAGTCCAGCTGTAGTGGTATGGGGACTGGGTTTTCTAAGATTTTTTTTGCCTCTTTCTTCTGAAGCAGAGGAAATGATTGAGGGCTGTTTATTGAAGGTTGAAGCCAAATATGAAAAAGGGAATTTTGTTTTCTCAGTGTACATGCGCCAACTACAAGGGTGAACAGAATGTTGTTGTTTTTTTGAATGTCCTATGTGACACTGTTAAGGATTGCAGTGATGATGAGTATTTGTTTTTATGTGGGGATTTAGTACTGAAAACCCATTATTGGATAGAAAGCATATAGAACCTCATCCTGAATCCTCTCCCAGGCTCAGACAGCTGACTGTAGCTGTGGACCTGTCAGTTCACTCGTAATGTCAGTAGAGACATAACCAGATCTATAAGAGACCTAAGTACTCAGGTGGACGAACTGCAGGGTTTAGCAGTATCTACAGGAAACCAAGAGCTTTTAGATTCCCTCAAATCCAAAAAGACTGACCTGCTGACTCAACGACCACCACCACAACTCTCACCCCCCTTTGAATTTAAATATGTCACATATTGACAGTGGCTCACCGATGCCAATGACATAATTACCCAGCTACATTTCTGAAAGAATGCAAAAGCATTGACATATATTTTTCCTTGCTACAATAGCCCGACGGGCAGGGCAGAGATAGATTTTGGTAGCCTGACTGAAAAAAATCGCTAGCCCCGGGACGTCGGGCTAGGAAAAGAGAGTTTATTACAGAGAAATGTCTCTTTCACAAATAAAAGCTATACTATCCGCTTCTTCTGGGCTATATTCTCAGCAGCATATTAAACATATAAGGAGAATCCTGTGCTAACAGCTGTCTAAATGACTCGGCTAAAGTTAGTAGCATGCTTGCTTGTTCTTGTCTGCTTCCACTTGTCTTTGCACTAGGATGATGTCAGCGTAAATGTGCAGTCATATTCGTTGTGTTCCCACTAGTGCTTTCAGGTTAATCTCGTTGAAATGACCTTAACGCCACAACACGGCAAATCTCCGTTAACGAGCTACCGCCAATCGCCCCGTGCGTGGGGCTGGACGGCCAACACATTAACGAGCTAACTGCGCTAACACACTAGTTCCCACCCATGTAATTGAGCATTGCATGGCACATCCAACATACTGTTTTACTTTAGTCCATGACGCGCTTACCTTCAGGGTCATACGTCACATGAAAACCAAAATAATTCCAAACGCCAGATCTGAATGAGGGTGGGGGAGGTCCATGTTGCAAGGAGAGCTTAACTTCTGTCTCGCTAGCTTGCCCTGCGCTCTTCCTTCTGACGATGCTGTCTGTGTTGAGCGCTCAGTGGATCTGCGCTCAACAGTGCAGCCTAGGCGGAGTAGTCGAACGCAGATTCACTGAGCGCTCAACACAGACAGCATCGTCAGAAGGAAAGTTGATAAAATAAATTACAAATTTTGTATTGTTCGATACATATGCGTACCGAACCGAAAGCACTGTATCGAACGGTTCAATATCGATACGAATATCATTGCACCCCTAGTAAATAGTACCATATAACTTTGTTGTTTGCAAAACTTGTGCATAATTTTTAGAAATGTACAATTTCTATTTGCTTTTCAAGTTATGAAAATGATTCGTTAAACATGTTTGTGGTTTGTTCAGTAAAAAATATAACTTTCTTCTACTCGGATTTTGAATTTTTTTGTCTGAATTTAGATCAACTGTGCTAATATAGTATGCCAAAATGAAAAAATAACTCAAATTTCAGAAATTTGAGGTTGTGCTGAAAATAATGATACAAACAAGGCAAGAAAAACACATTTTAAAGGTGAAATATAGAGGTAAAAATCAAAAGTAGTCAAAAACGGCCAATTATACCCTGGACCCCAGAGGGTTAAAGAAATAGATTTTGAAAGTAAGAGCTCAAGCACTTCCAGCTGATGAGGATGGTGATGTTTACAACAACAACAACAATCTTTATTTATAGAGCACATTTAAAAGCCTTGGGCATACCAAAGTGCTTTACATAAAACAATAAAAAATAAAACAGTTCACACATTAACATCAAATTCATAAAAGTAACGGATTATGTTCACAGATAAAAGCCACCAATAAGAGTAAACTGCAGCACATAGGTTATAGCAAGTTAAGACTGTACCACCATGATAAAAGACACCAATAATAGAAAGATAGCAAAGAATTTAATACAATAGGTCAATAGGTCACTGCAAGCAAGCCAGCATTTAACTGGTAGAAAAGGCAAGTTTAAAAAGATATGTTTTTAGCCGTGATTTAAAAGAATGAATAGAATCAGACGCCCGGATGCCAATCGGGAGATTATTCCACAGCTCCGGTGAAACTAGAGCAAACGATCGATCACCTCTAGATTTCAGTCGACATCTGGGCTGAACCAACAGTAACTGTGAGGATGACCGTAACCCTTGGTAGTACCTACGGACATTTCTTGTCCCCGGCTTTTTTAAATATTAGGCCATTTTCACTGTGTTGAATAGAATATAGCCAAACTTCCCAACCCCTTTTTTTTTTTTCTTTAGAATTGCCGTCTCCGTTTATTCGATTAGCTTAAGGTGGCTAAGCTAAAAACCGACATCCACTAGGCGACCAAAGGACGTAAATCGCCCCATTAAAACCCATTATAAACGCTATTTTTCACTACAACAATTTAGCGTAAGCATAGCGGCCTTGGCCGTTTCTCCTACACGGGGGTGAAGAGATGCCTTAGAGTTGTAATTTTTTTTTTGGCCACCAGGTGGCTCCCTTGCTTCACATTTGACGCTTGCTCGAAATCAGCGAGCCGCCGTAAAACACTACCCGGAAATCAGGCTTCGATCGCGGCTTGGAAATCAGGTATCCCCCGCTGATTGTCTGGAGCGATGTCTCAGTCCCAGGGTCACTCAAGCGGGAAATTTTTTTTTGACTCAACCGGAAATGACGTATTTGTTGTCACGTGGTAT
The DNA here is from genome assembly GCF_964374335.1 of Astatotilapia calliptera. NCBI lineage: Eukaryota > Metazoa > Chordata > Actinopteri > Cichliformes > Cichlidae > Astatotilapia > Astatotilapia calliptera. The sequence continues at coordinate 83,843,945 of NC_137424.1, read as the reverse complement.
CGACGTATGTGCTGGTGAAAGGCGTCTGACGAAACATGACCGGAGCAATCGTATGCACGTTAGCCGGGAGGAGGCACCGATCCCGGCTTAGACATTGACGACGGACCGCCTGGAGGACATAATTCGCTTCGGAAAAGAAAATTGTAAGTTGATCGAAATTAATTTTGGTGCTGATCTTTAGTCCATCTAAAGGCCTAATTATAATGACAAACGAATATTACTTCAAATGTTTTTATTTCTAAATATTTAGGTTTTTGTAAAAACGGGGCGCTCATGTACTACAACTGGGATTTAAAGGGTTAAAACAACGAAAATATAATTAAAACTTCATATGTATATTTCAAGGAGAAGTAGGTCTACAATATTGGCTAATTTAAAGTGGAAAAATATTGATGTATAATCTTTTAATAGCACTTTATGTCGGGGTCGATTTATGTCCCTAGGTCTTCATAAGGGGTACTTTTTTTAGGTACTACCAAGGTTAAAGCCCTAGCAGGAGCATATGGGTTTAAAAGTTCCTTAAGAATACTCTGTATGTCCCTGTCCTTTGTTCTCTGTCTCTCATTTTTTTATGTGTGAATTGAAAATAGTCACATTAAACTTGGATGGTGCTAGTGATGAAGTGAAAAAAGTTGCTTTTTTAAAGCTTCTGAATTGTGACATGAATGAGGACCCGCACACACAGCTTGCATGTTACTACATGTTTTATTGTTTGGTGTTTCTTCCAACACTCGGCTGCAGCATTCCAGCTGCCACCCACACACCGCACCTCAGCTCCCGGCACATTCTTTATAGGGGAGATATTGGGTTTATCTAGGCACAAACCCCGCTGGAACACAAGCCCAAGCTGCACGACAAAACAAGACCAGACAGAGCTCTTTGTCTTTGTGGCTTGTGAGGGAAGGGATGTGATATTCTTCTGCTTCCCCGGCCACTGTGTCTGTGGGGATGGTGTTCGTTCTATGTTGTAGCGTCCTGATGACACCCAGTTTGTGCTCAGGTGGATGATGAGAGTCAAACCTTCAACACGGACCCATATTCATAGGTTTATGGTACACATCAACTTTTAAATGTCACCCATTACTGATGGAAATCCCACAGTCTAAGAAGGCTAACCTGCCACTTTTCATATCCTCCCTGTTGAATTTGATGTGATCAGTAAAGTGTGCTGAGATTTGATGTCAACCCAGGTGTCATCCAGATACCTGAAACAATGTCTTTTAGTTTAAAGTGCTTCAACAAGTCGCAAATAAAGTTTTAATGATCTGTGAAGCTGTGCCCTAAGTTTCCATTGCTATCATGGTGCTTTAATGTCAAACAGGCGACACTGAACTGGTTTTTCAATGTTATCTGATTGTCATATGGTTTAATGTGTGGGAAAAACACGCCTGTTTTCCATTTTAACCACTGTGTGTTGTTACAGGAATCAACTTGAAATTGCGTAACAGATGTTTACTTTCTCCATGGTTCATCCTGTACCACACAGTGATCAACAAAGTGCTGAATAACTGTTAAAGCAACACTAGACCTCACAAGGGATTACTCACACTGTCACCTGGAGCACTTGCTGAAAAATTCTGCACATTGTTGTCATTTTCACTGTAAATAAATGCACTGTTTTCATTCAGAGACTCCAAGCTTTGGGTCCTATATCAGTGTCACTGACACATACAGATTATTGCTGCACGTCCCCTGAGAGGTCAAAAACATTGGCACAGGAAAGTTTTGAAACCCACTGGTTATGTCACCCGTGCATGTGTGTGTCAAGCCTGTGTATGCATTGTTTTCTTCCGTGAAAGTATGAAGTAGACAGTACTGTATCTCTGGACTCTTTAGTGTCAATCACTGTGCTGCTATGTAGGAATACAGAGAACCATAAACTGTGTGTGTTGTCCGTCTGCTAGGCTCAGTTCCCCTCCAGCCGTGCTGGAGAGACCTGTGGTTCAGTTCAGTTCAGTTCATTTTTATTTCAAACATATACATTCATTTTCCATACTGCCAGTATAAATATACACAGTATACTGCAATCACTACAATATAGATATTGCCTATCACCTTAAATCTTCACTTCTGTTCTGCCGGAGGTTTCTTCCTGTTAAAAGGGAGTTTTTCCTTCCCACTGTCACCAAAGTGCTGCTCATAGGGGGTCATGTGATTGTTGGGTTTTTCTCTTTATCTATTATTATAGGATATACTGTGCAATATAAAGCGCCTTGAGGCGACTTTTGTTGTGATTTGGCGCTATATAAATAAATTGAATTGAATTGGATTGAACTGAAAGAAGTTGGTAAGGACTACTACAAATAAACCTAATGCCTAACAATGAAAAATGTAAAATAAGAACAACAATAATAATAAAGTTAAAAGATAGAGTACATATGTTTTCTTTCTTTTCTTCTGGATACTGTAGCTCCTGTGAAAACTAAGGCCTCAAATCAGAAGTACCTGACTCCGTGGTATAATTCTCAAACACGTACCCTAAAGCAGATGACTCGTAATCTGGAGAGGAAATGGCGTGTCACAAATCTAGAGGATCATCATTTAGCCTGGAGAAATAGTTTGCTGCTTTATAAGAAAGCCCTCCGCAAAGCCAGAACATCTTACTATTCATCACTGATTGAAGAAAATAAGAACAACCCCAGGTTTCTCTTCAGCACTGTAGCCAGGCTGACAAACAGTCAGAGCTCTTTTGAGCCAACCATCCCTTTAACGTTAACTAGTAATGACTTCATGAACTTCTTCACAAATAAAATTTTTATCATTAGAGAAAAAATTACCAATAATCATCCCACAGATGTAAGCTTAATTAGTTTTACAGCTTTTTATCTAACCCCATAAACTGAACTGAATTTCATATGTTTCATAATTTTGTGTGTGTGCATTGTGTACCTGCAGTGTGTGTCCTCACAGCAGAGTAGACTGCATCTGGACCAAGAGGATGGTTTTCTGGAAGATAAACAGAGATCAAGCAGAAACATGTTTCCTGTGATAAACTTCACAGTAACTTTAATTCATTCTAACCTTCCCAAAATGGCAGCTGAGCGCCTACACTCAGCTTACCTCGCCTCTTCTTCTTCTGTCTGATGTTGATATCAGCATAGGTCACTTCTTCAGGAGCAGGTGAAGTCTTGGTGACTGAGAAGGAGAGGAAAATCAGACTCAAAACGCTTTGTATGTAATGGTGCATTACGGTGTAGTGCTGGATCAGATGAGAAAGCTGGGGTGGAATAGGTCAGGGAGTAGTTGTAGGTCGTACTGGTTGATATAGCAAGTTACTAGCGAAGTGAATCGATAAGAATGTAGTGATTCATTATTGTGTCACATATCAATTTGATTCCCTTATTGATTCTCACTGGCTTTGCTCTGAGAGTCGGCATCATCATTAAAGCAAAAATACATTTGTGTTAATTAATTACATGCTGTGGGTCAAAGGTTTGTACAGGTAATTATTAGGTATATTTGTCATGGGCCTGGGTCTGTGACCCGGGGATCATGTGTTATTTTTTCAGTTTAATGAATATTATGAGTTTTATTCGTCCTCCTCATTTATGGTTGTGGTGTGATCTGCTCCTCGTTTCTCGTTTCCCTGTGTGTTGTTGTGTCAGTTTTGCTGCCCCCACCAGGTCTGGAGAGTCCCTGCCTTGGAGCCAGCCACATCTGTGATAATAACTCACCTGTTGCTGATCTGCCTAATCCAGGGGCTCTACTTAACCCTGATGCACCCGCCAGGGGGAGAGCGGCGGGGTCGGGGGATGCGGGTCCCCCACGGAGGGAGGGATGGAGGGAGGAGGTCGGGGTCGCGAGATCCCCCCCCAGGGGATGGGACGGGATGGGAAGGGAGGGCGGGGCCGGGGGATGCGGATCCCCCGCGGAGTGAGGGATGGAGGGAGGAGGTCGGGGTCGCGAGATCCCCCCGAGGGTATGGGACGGGATGAGAGAGAGAGAGAGAGATAGAGAGAGAGAGACGTGAGTTTGACAGAGAGCACACGTGCAAGCGCGGACGATAAAGTCTTGTAAAAGGTGGCCGAGAAACACTCCGGCGAAAGCACAGCGCGTCGCGCGGAGAGATGATAAGAGCGCGGATGGCGGGTACTAAGCGCGTCGGGGTTACGGGTTACAGAGGCGATGTCCGGGCGCGTGCCGTACTACAACGACGACAACAACGGTGACAAGGTGCCAACGAGAAAGAAGAAGACGAAGAAGACAATGTCACGCACTAGACTGTGGGAGCCAAAGAGCAGTAAGGTCGGTACAGGCGGATCGAAATCGCCGGCGGTGTCCTCCTCCTCCTCCTCCTCCTCCCGCTCACCATCACCGTCGCCATCGCATTTGGCGTACGCTGCGTGGTCGGCTCCGGTGGCTCCGTTGTTGCGACCGGCCACGTTTCGCTATCGAGGGCTAGGGGTCGAGGAAGACCAAGAGCAGCGGCAGCAGCAGCGTCAGCAGCAGCAACAGCAGCAGCAGCAGCAGCTACAGGAGAACTTGGAGGACGAGAGCGAGGAAGAGGAGCAAGAGGCCGAGGGGGACGACAACGACGACCCGACGGCCCGAACGCTAGCAGACGAGGAGGAGCGCCACTCGGAGGATCAGGAGGACGACGATTATGACTACGACGATGACGAAGAAGACAAAGACTATACAGAAGAAGAAAAAGAAGAAGAAGAAGAAGACGTCCTCGCCGATGATGATGATGATGATGATGATGAAGAAGTAAAAGAAGAAGATGTCCTCGCCGATGATTATAACGATGACGATGAAGAAGAAGACAAAGACTATGAAGAAGAAGAAGAAGAAGACAACGACGACCTCGACCCGCCCGAAGGCCCCACCGAAGAGGCCGTGGCGGCGGCGCGAGACGAGGCCTCCGCGTTCATGGCCTACTTCCCGCCGGAGATAGAGGACTCGGTGATCGCCATGACCAACCTGGAAGCGGACAGGCGCAGGCCGGCCATCGACAGATGGAAGCCCATGGGCCACGTCGAGTTCCGAGTCTACGTGGGGCTGCTCGTGCTCGCCGGCGTGTACAGGTCCCGGGGAGAGGCCTGTGAGAGCCTGTGGGACGCCGAGAGCGGCAGGTCCGTGTTCAGAGCCACGATGCCGCTCAAGACCTTTCGAGCCTACTCGAGCACGCTGCGCTTCGACGACAGGGTGACCAGACGGGCCGGGCGAGGCGGCGGCGAGGGCGATAGCTACGACAAACTGGCCCCAATCAGAGCCGTGTGGGACGAGTGGTGCGCGAGGTTGCCTGCCATGTACCGCCCAGGACCGGAGGTCACCGTCGACGAGAGACTGGTGCCGTTCAGAGGTACGTACGTGGTGTGTGTGTGTGTGTGTGTGTGTGTGTGTGTGTGTGTGTGTGTGACTGGGGGAAGAGAGGAGGAATAGGAGCGGGAATGGCAAAAACAGGCTAGCTCGCTTTGTTGTATACTCGTGTTGGGTTCCACGTTTATGCTTTCGCATGACTCTTTATGTCTTCCACGCTTGCATGCAAGCAAGCGCGTTCTCTGTCAAACTCACGTCTCTTCTCCTTGCGTTTCTGCCCCAATCTCCCCCACACTTTCCCACATCTCTCTCTCTCTCCCTCTCTCTCTCTCTCTCTCTCTCTCTCTCCATCCATCCATCTCTCTCTCTCTCTCTCTCTCTCTCTCTCCATCTCTCTATCTCTCTCCATCCATCTCTCTCTCTCTCTATCTCTCTCTCTCCATCTCCATCCCCATCTCTCTCTCTCTCTCTCTCTCTCTCTCTCTCTCAATCTCTCTATCTCTCTCCATCTCCATCTCTCTCTCTCTCTCCCTCTCTCTCTCTCTCCATCTCCATCTCCATCTCTCTCTCTCTCTCTCTCTCCATCCCCATCTCTCTCTCTCTCTCTCTCTCTCTCTCTCCATCTCCATCTCTCTCTCCATCCCCATCTCTCTCT